>NW_009648470.1:1089359-1217418 GCF_000708025.1 Charadrius vociferus | reverse complement strand
AAGATGACTTCCAACATCAGCTATTCTGTTATTCTACTTACAGTTTAGAATTCAAACTGGGCACTTTCTGAAGAAAAGGAGAGCAAAAGACTGCAGCATATTCTATCACAGAGCTTAGTTCTAAGTTAAGGGGTTTTTTTACATATTTGTTTCTGATCAAGTATGTCTGCTTTCAAATAAGATAAACTATTGACTGCAAATGGGGTTCTTTACTGAGTGTAATGAAAATTTAGACAAGTAGCACACACGTAGAAAAAACAAACTGTACACAGAAAACTTGTTTTGGCTACTGCTGAGCAGTGTTCGCACACCATCAAGGTTGTCTCTTCAACATTCCTCCCCCTCACCAGTAGGCTGGGGGTGAGCAAGATCTTGGGAGGGTACATAGCCAGGACAGCTGACCCAAAATGACCAAAGGGATATTCAGTACCATATAATGTCTGCTCAGCAATATAAGCTAAGAGGAAGGAGGAGAAAGGGGATGCATTTGTTATGCACAGTGTTTGTCTTCCAGAGCAACTGCTGCATATACTGAACCCCTGCTTACTGAGAAGCAACTGGACATCGCCTGCTGATGGGAAATAGAGAATAAAATCTTTTGTTTTCCGTTGCTTCTGTGCTCAGCCTCCACTTTTGTTTTATTAAACTGCCTTTAACTTGACCCATGAGGGTTTTTTCCATCTTCTTTCCTCCCCCTCCATTCTGGCGAAGAGGGGAGTGACAGAGCAGCTTGGTGGGCACCTGGCACCAAGCCAGGGTCAACCCACCACAATACTTAAATCTGAAGTTGAATTTCATATTAAGTGTTGAATTAATCTTCTTTTCTAGAACAACTACTGTCACTGAATCAGACTATAAACATCTCTTTTAGGGCCAACAGGTTTTTATTTTACCTACTTTTAATGTGTATCCAGATTAATGAAGTACCCTACTAATCTGTAGGAGTAAGAAACCAAACTTACTTCACAATAAAAAGTACAGAGCACCGACCTACTTCAGGAATGAAACTGGTTTAATGAAATGTAAGCGATATATTGTAAAATTCAGTTGCTGTGAGATTTCAATGCTAGTCTACTCTTCTTACAAAAAGGAAAGACAAAAGCTTAAAAGTTCAACAGGTCAACAAAGATTTTTACTGAAGATTTCTCAAAATGCAAAAAAAAAAAAAAAAACAAACTCACCCAGCTCTATGGCAGACGGCTTAAATTATATGTGACTACAAGACAAAACTTTATATACTGAGAAACTGAGATGTAACATACATAAATAATTTTTCAGATAAGGTTATCTGATAAATTCTATATTTTTCCCTCCTGCCCAGCCAAGTTTGTTAAAATTTATGGTCTTATATATTGTACAGGGCAGCAACAGGATTATCAGATAGTATTCTCATCCTGATTAAACAACATATTTTTATGTGTTTAAATAAGGCTCTCTAACTATTTTTTCTCATTTTTTTTTCCTAGGAAAGAAAGCTAGTGAAACATCTGTCAGGTCAGTTTGGTTTATTTGTTTTTAAAAATACATTTCATTGCATTATGCTATTGATTACTGGAAGAAACCTGTTTCATTTTAAACTAACTTAGATAAAATTTTATGGTTCTTATTGGAGCAATTGTCCAGCTCAGTCTCCAAAAGGCTTATACTGAAACTGAGCAAAAGCCAGGAATATAATTAAAACTAAACTGTAGTGAAATTTTTAGCAGAAGTACTTTATCTTTTGTTAAAAATAGATCCAAGGCAATGTCAAATATAAAAGAGGTCCATATGTGAGTTTCAAAATCCAGCAGTTTTGGTTAGGTTGTTAGGTTAGGTAACTTTGTTAGGTAATTGTTTTGGTTAGGTAATTTTGGTTGGGTAATTTTGTTCACATTTATTCATGTCTTAGACTTCCTTTTTTTTTTCTTCAGCATACATATGTTTTGTTTAAATATAAGGAATGGCTCTTACTGGGTCATCAAAATAAAAAAGATGAACCAAAAAAACAACAAATACACTTTTTTTCCCCTATCCAAAAGCGAAATATTCTCTCTTTCTACATGTAAACCATATGTCTGTATAGTTGTCCAACTCAACATAATGTAATATTATCTTTGTCTTTATCACAAAATCCTGTTTCTTCTCTTTCTATTTCTTTTTGCATCAGCTGGTGTTTTGAAACACTGCATTCGGGATATAAATTTAATAGACAGGTGTCCATTGGTTTAAATACTGAGTTAGAATCCCATGTATTCTATTGCTGAAAAATATGATTACAAAAGCTTCTAGATACCTCTGAAATTCCTTTTCATCTTCTGGATACATATCCAATGGATTTGGTTCTGACACGAAGGATGATATTTCTATTTTTTATGGCAAATTAATTCACTAGGGGAAGGTGAGTGACAATGTACTCCCAGCGGTCATGACTTCCTACTCAGGGCTGCCACTTAACATCTTGTTTTATTTCTTAATAAAAAGTAAAAAAATCTCATTTTGTGATTGTGGTCCCTTCAGGGAAACATATTCATCCTTTCTGTCTGTTTAATAAAGAAAATAACAAAATGATCATTAAATATGCACAATTCCCTATCAACTAAATAAAAATAATTTCCAAGCAATTGTTTACTCCTCGTTTACATTTACTGACTGCAGTACTCTCCCTTTTTCATGTTGATTGTGTGCACAGGTCTGCATGTACACATGGGTGTGTATACACAACTTATGTATACCTATGCCTCCTGTTCTTCTGTCGTGGTTTAGGCCAGACTGGCCACTCAGGCAGAACAACAGATACTCTCTGCTATATCTCTCTCTGAGGAGAGGCAAGAAAGAGAGAAAGAGACTTATGAGTTTAGAAGGAACTAAACAATTTTAATGAAATATTAATTAAAAAAAATAAAAAGGAAATAATGAAATATATACAAAATCATATCAAGCTTCCAGGATGACAATCACATCACCGGCTGGCACTGGGGAAGTCCCAGAATGGACTCAGTGAGGGATGGAAACTGGATTACAGATCTGGATTCAGGATCAGGATCAAAGGCAGATGAACATAGTCCTCCTCAGATGTCGGCAACTGAAGAAAGAGAGCTGACCCTTTGATCCCTCAGCTTTTATACTGAGCATGAGGCAGATGGGATGGAACACCCTGTTGGTGAGTTTTGGGTCACCTGTCCTGTCTGTTCCTCCCCACAGGTGGGACCCCTCTACACCTTTCTGCTTCCGATCCTCCAACGGGGCAAATAACCAAGTTAATTGGCCTTGGTTGTTATAGCAATAAGTTTAAGCAGGAGCCTCTCTGCGTACCATGCCTGGGCATCAACTATTAACATAGGTTTTATCAATCTGAGAGTGAGGAGTTTGTGCACAATATGCTGTCAATCTCAATAGTTAGAAGAGGTTTAGCTAAAAAGTGAAGTTGCTGAACAGAATAATGACTCTGTTTTACCTCAAACTGGGACACACATATATGTTTTTAAAGACATAGATTTTTGACTCCTAATGTGACAGGAAATACATGCAGTACAATTTGAATCCACACTACAGATAATCATATTCTGAGAAACTAATAACAAATGAACATTGACGATTTGTAAATGGAAAATTATTGACCTCCTATCTTTCTATTCCTCCTCAAAAGTGTATCTGTTCTTGTTCTCTATTTACATTTGAACGACTAAAATGACTTATGGAAGACCAAATACCACCTTGCCAGATAAGTATGAAATGAAATAAAATAATAAAAAAAAAAAGTGGCTTTATGGTGAGGCACTGAAATATGAATTCAAATTCTGCTTGGTGCTGGAAATAAAGTGACTCTATTTTTTTTGTCATTGGTATTTTTAATAAAACAAGTGTCTTGCCTGGCAACATGCCTGCCTCACTGCTCTCCCCTGCTGATATCTATAACATCAAAGAAGGGGGGATTTGTAAGAAAGCAAAAGAAGAAAAATAAAAGAATATATGGGACACCTCCGTCTTCTGTAATCAACTAATTTTGAAACCTACAGCCACTGTGAAGTGAATGACAGTCCATTACTGCTATCAGTTACCGTATGAGCTTAAAGGCTGGAGGTCTGCATTTTGGACATATAGGAATATAAATAAATAAATCAATAAATACTTTGGAAAAGGAAGTCCTAAGCACTTACTCTGGTCACCTAATGTAGGTGTATGGATTTCAAATTAAAATCTAAAAATGTTACTGGTAGTATCTGATTTTATGTAATGGCTTTGGTTTAATAACTGTTGGTCATTGGGAACGAAACTTGAGCTCAAGACTCACTACAATCTCTAAGACTAAACCTACAACTTCTGCTAGAAGATCATAGAATCATAGAATGGTTTAGGTTGGAAAGGACCTTGAAGATCATTGAGTTCCAACCTCCCTGCCACGAGCAGGGACAGCTCCCACTAGACCAGGTTGCTCAAAGCCCCATCCAGCCTGGACTAGAATATCTCCAGGGACGGGGCTTCCACAACTTCCCTGGGCAACATGTTCCAGTGCCTTACCACCCTCAGAATGAAAAATTTCTTCCTAATGTCTAATCTAAATCTCCCTTCTTCCAGTTTGAAGCCACGCCCTCTCATCCTGTCACTACATGCCTTTGTAAAGAGTCCTTCCCCAGTTCTCCTGTAGTCCCCCTTTAGGTACTGGAAGGCTGCAGTGAAGTCGCCCTGGAGCCTTCTCTTCTCTAGGCTCGACAACCCCAACCCTCTCAGCCTGTCTTCATAGGAGAGGAGCTCCAACCCTCTGATCATCTTTGTGGCCCTCCTCTGGACCCCCTCCAACAGGTCCATGTCTTTCCTATGTTGGGGTTGATCTCTTCTAATGTTCTCTTCTAATATTTTTTTGTTTTGCATTTTTGCATTTTGTTTTGCATTTGAAAACTCACTAAGATACCAAATAACTCATTGCATATTATAGGTCTCATTTTGCTATGTCTGTATGAGCATGCACCATGGAGATCATATTCAGATGATTAGAAGAGCTCAGTTTGAGCTGTGCCTTTAGAAAAACAAGTATAGCAACACCCAGCTATTCAGTATGCACGATATTATGACATTTTAGATAGAATGTTTGACTTGTAGTTTTTCAGGTGCTGCAGATTGCCTTTGCTTGGACATAATGTCTTTTGTTGCCTAGAAAGACTACAAATTTTTAGGTGCATTTTCTTTTACTTCACTGTAATATCAGAAACAAGAAGCACAATCTTCTGAGATTTTAAAGACCACTGGTTCAGAGCAGGGGGATTTGAGGATGATTCCAAATCAGATGTTTGGGGCTATGAATGCTAATCCCACATTGTTACTCAGGCAGTCTGCAGAATGTCCAATTGTTCTTAGCAGTCACTAGTGTAGATATGTCCTATATAATGTGCTAGCTACTGTGAATTCTGTGAAAGAGATCCAGAAATTAGTTTTATTACTCTCTTCATGCACTTCAAATCCATATTATTGCATAATTAAACACCTTTTTTTTTACTTAAAAAAAATATTTAGTTATACCACTTTCTACCTAGAAAGCTGAGAAATGATCTGAATAAAGAATTTAAATCTTGGGTGTTTAAAATTCTAAAATGGATTCATCTTTGAAATATTCTAAAGCATCCTATGGGATTTACACTCAGCAGGTATAAACCAGTCATCTAAGAGAGTTGTGAATTACACCAGCTAAGATTTTTTCTCTATATTTTCAGAACAGTGCACAAACTAAACACTCACTACTCAGAAAAGTGATCTGTAATATCCCTGTACTTAAACACATGCTGAGCAGAATTTCCAGACTGAAGCACTGAGTGTGACATTCATATAGCTGATTCCTGCCTTTCACTTCCCCGTATATCCAGCTCATGCAGACTAGCGGAGGGTTCTTTCCTACTGTGTGAATTTTTGTACGAGACAGGCTGTCAGAAAGCTTGTATGTGAAATAGACAAAAACAAGAAATAAAGATATAGAGGAGGTCTGTCACTCTACTTTGGCAAGGGTGCCATGATCAGAGAAGAAAACAGAACCCACCCCTCCATGGTTTTGTTCTCTGCATTCCCCACCAAGTGACCCCACTCAATCCCACTCCATCTTGTGACTGATAGCATTAGATATGCTTGCCACCACTGTGTCAATATGTCACTTGGGAAGCAGACCCTTGAGAAGCCTCATTAAGACATATAAGAAAATAACACCTAGATTAAAAAAAAAAAAACAAAAAAAAACCACCAAAAAACAAACAAACAAAAAAACCCAAAAACCACCCTACATTTTCCATCTGTCTTAAATGCTTACCTCTGATGATCAAAATATGAGTTCCACCTCTGCCATCGATCCCTTTTCATACATAATATACAGGGTCTAGTGCACCTAATATTTTCAAAACCCCAATGTAGTTAGAGAAAAATCTTTTCAGATGTAAGCCCGAGGGTGCTGCTCAAGGATATACGATAACTAGTACCCTGGAGATTATAAAATCACGTATCGGACACTTGGATATAAATCACTCCAATTATCTATAATGATCATTTTAAAGTTAAACAATTATGAAAATCAGCAAATTTTACAAATATGCAAACAAAGTTGTTCTAGTTTGGCAAAAGAGAGGACATCTAAGAGAGGCAACCGTAACAAGCATATCTGCCTGCAAAGTGCATAGATCTCACAGGCTGGGCCTTTCTTTTGTTGTTGTATCTCTAAAATAGAAAAATCCATTGCAGAAGAAAAGGGCAGAAGCTGATTCTAGCAGACGAAAAGCCATTGGGGTAATGACAGTCATTATAGCTCTGGCCTAGGGATCTGTACCTCGAACTATCTGATACTACTGTTTTTCTGTTTTGTTTTTGTGGTGTTTTGGGATTTTTTGGGTTTTTTTTGTTTTTTTTTTTATCACAGCAAGAAGAAAATACAAAGAAGAAAATGTAGCTGCAGAGACCAGACTTGGTAGTGCCAATTCTACTCTCTGTCTGTATTTATCTTCAGATAGAAGTTCTAAATAACATTCAAAGATTTTGTCAATCTTGGGAAAGGGATAAGTAGACCGTGGAAACATTTTATTTCTTTGCTTTTTACCAGTCACTTCTTCCTTACAAACCACAGAATTTTAGATCCGTTATTAAGTCATGTAAAAATAATTCCTAATGACCTATTCATACTTTGCGCAAACCAAAGTCTTCTGTCAAGGGAAACCTGACCTGCTTTGTATGGTCCTTGGACAAGGAATAACACGACATGTGTTCCACTTCTGCAACCCTTACTTGAACGTGACTTCCATCAGGTTAATGGCAAAACCCACTCAACTTCAATGAAACAGAAACACCACCCCTAAAGATCTAGCCTCTTAAGCTGGATAGCTCATCTAAAATCCTTCCACATTATTAAAACTTTGAGTGTATTCCTACTCAGCTATGCAATTTTTCACTTCAGTGATGTTTTTACTTTTTCTTCTTGAAGTTTTCTAAAGTTTCAAAGCAGCAATACTACATCTGCTCTTACACTGTATTTATTATTTATGTCCATTTCTTTAATCAACTAGCCTTCACTTCATTGTTAAATCTGAAAATCGGTTATTACTGATTTTTGGTACTTCACTATGCTGTCAAGCTTCTATTGTCAGCAGCTATTTATCTATTTAGCTGAAGTACAAGAAACTGTACAAAAATTTTATCTAATTTATCTAACCAATATTAAATAAAACGTGTATCATACTTTTAATGGCCAGATATTTCAGTTGGTCCTGTAGTGAAAAAGTACAATGCTATAAATGTTTGATTTCGAAGATTTTTAAATACCTTGTCAGGTGTATTATTATAAGTTTAGTCAGGATTTTTAGAGGAAAGTAGTTAACATTTAAGAAGATGCATAGTGTAATACATGTTAGAAATTACATCTCAGTTTGAATGAAAAAAAAATTAACATTTTTAGCATTTTTCTTTTAGCATCTTCATTTTCTTAATAAACAATTTCACAGTTTAACTCCTTTAATCATGTAACATTTAAGAAGATGCATAGTGTAATACATGTTAGAAATTACATCTCAGTTTGAATGAAAAAAAAATTAACATTTTTAGCATTTTTCTTTTAGCATCTTCATTTTACTTAATAAACAATTTCACAGTTTAACTCCTTTTAATCATGAATTATAACGTCAAAAACTTAAACATACAAAAAGAAAGTTCTTGTGGCCAAGGTTAGCATGTTGGACACTATTATCCTAATAAAAAACTCAGACATTTATTTGGGTATTCTTACCTGTTTTGTAGCCCTACTTTCCAACAGATATTTCTCTATGGCTGAAATGTTAATTTTTATTAACAAATATAAACCTAAAATTATGAGCTTCCAGATTCACAGAATGAAAAATTAATTAATAAATTATCGTATAAGGAAATAATTTTATGGTTATTAATTTTACATATTTGGTAGTGCTTACCTACAATCAAAAGACACTGGAAAGGATTAGAGAAATAGAAAGGCAGAGACAGTTTTTTGCTCAACAAGGACCAGCTACTGGATGTGGCCATTTGGGTTTGCAAACAATAAGGGATATGTTTGAAAGGAAAAAAAAGAAAAAAAAGAAAAAAAAAAGGTTACTTCTTCAAGTCCATTCTGCGGTTTCTGACAGCATTAAAAATAGTTCATAATCCAGCAGTTTGAAAACTCCCTTGATATCTTTGCTGCTTGGAAGGGATTTGTTCTTCTACTTGATTATCTCGGGGACTGAAATCCTTTCTTTCCATACTGTAAATCAATGCCTTGGGGTAGGTGTCCTTTGAAGCTGTTCTAGTTTGCTAAAGCAATTAAAATTTAGTAAAGTATAAAATATCAGCAGGTTTTAATAAAATAAATTATTAGGAAAACTGGATAAAAGATGCTAACAGACTGACCATCAGTGAAGCCACCACGTGCTTTTTTCATGTGTTGTGGTGTAGTTTTTACCCCTATGGGAGTTGAAACATTCAGGCTGGAAACCAGTGCAGCCCGTAGAGGTTCCAGGTTAGGGTGTCACTCAGTTGCCTTAACTGTCTGGCAGCACTAGAATCAGGCACACAGGACTAGCAAAAACAACACAGGAGCTACAAAAAGCCTTTATGGAGAAACTGCTGATTGTCAGTGAAATACTTTAATCATTTGAAACAGTACATCTGTTTCAGCTAAGTAGCACAGTTTAAGGCAATTGAATTGAACCCTTCCTTCATAAGCAAACACATACATTAGACATTTCCAAATTTAAGTTTTTATAGTTTGGAAATACATCTTAGACTTTATGTTCATGCTGAACAGAAAATGTTATCTTTTATTGTATAGAATGCAAAATATTTAATACAAAGGGAGGTTCACATTCCATATATTATTAATCATTTGTTTCTAAATTATTCTCATTTTCTCAAGTACGAAAGAAGTACGTAGTAGAAGGCAGGTTTTGAAATTAAGATGTAGCCCAAATGAAAATTAACTGTGGAAGCATAGGAAAAATGAAGTATTCCAGTTCCTTCTGAAAAGTCAGCAATCAGGGGTACAAAAAGACAAAGTAGGCTACGCAGGATAAGAAATAATTACAGATAGTTAGAAGCAAAACTCAGCAATTAACTCAGAGGCAACTTCAAATTTACTAAAGAAGTATTTTTCATGTTTTTCAAAAATTATAAAAAGTGTTGCTAAACATCAGCTTCAGAAAACAGTATCAATTTGAATACTTAGGAACATGAGGAAAGAACCTGGTGATTGAGTCAGGATTTCATAGAATCATAGAATGGCTTAGGTTGGAAAGGACCTTGAAGATCATCGAGTTCCAACCTCCCTGCCATGGTCTGGGACACCTCCCACTAGACCAGGTTGCCCAAGGCCACCTCCAGCCTGGCCTTGAACACCTCCGGGGATTGGGCCTCAACAGCCTCTCTGGGCAACCTGTTCCAGTGCCTTACCACCCTTAAAGTGAAAAACTTCTTCCTAATGTTTAATCTAAACCTGCCCTCTTCCAGTTTAATGCCATTCCCCCTCGTCCTGTCACTATATGCCCTAGTAGAAAGTCCTTCCCCAGCTCTCCTGTAGGCAAGTTTCTATTGATTTTTATAGGCATTTTAAGAAGTCATAATGCAAAATAAAGAGAGAATTCAAAGAGAAAAAAACTGCTAAATGAGGTATATGATACAAAAGAGACTCCTGAGATTTCAGTATTTTGCACTTATGGGTGTCCTATTAATTTCTTGAGAACAGAATTTTGGAGTCATAAAAACCTTTTTGATTAACTGAAAATAAAGAATTAGAGATGCAATGGATGGAAAAAGCCAATTAGTCAACATAGTCAATTCTTTCCAATTTTCTACTCAAACTTGAAGGCTACCAGCCTTCCTGGGTTAATATCCCGAAGATAAAGACATTTTAAGAATTTTCTCCTAGACTAGTGCTTTTAGCAGACTTTATATTAGACACTGCACTACAGAATATTCGAATCAGAAAATTCTTCCATAATAGATGCTGGAGAATCACAGTCCAACTCTAAAATGATAGTAGGTATTACATAAGCAGTCCAGTGTCAGATTAAGAAAATTATAGTCCTTGTTTACTCTTTAATAAAATGTATTTTAGCTCTTCTGAAAGCAAAAAAAAATTTCCCATTGGAGTAGGTTTTGTGTTACACATGGAGAAAGGAGTAATCAACAAAACAGCACTGATATCACAAGAATGCAGCTAAGTCCAGTTATGTTAAGCAATCAGAAATTTCCTTAAACATTGTATCTCTGTGTTTTTGTGTGTAGAAGATCAGTACCAACAATCATTTAAAACAATCCAGTGAGGTTCAGATTAACAGTAGTGGTCTAACATAGGCTTCTCTGAGAAAATTTTTTCTGTGTCTGACTTGTCTTCTGTTTTAAAAAGATAATAAAAGTCTATCCATCAAGTATATTGAGCTAACAGAAGCTTTGCATTGAGAACGGAGTCATAAAAATTGTTTAGCAATATATAATATCCATTGTCCTTTTCTTGGAGATTTCTTGGTCATTATTTTCTTTTTTTATGTAATCCAATACATAAATTTCATAGAATCATAGATTCATAGAATGGTTTAGGTTGGAAAGGACCTTAAAGACCACATAGTTCCAATCCCCCTGTCACGGGCAGGGACACCTCCTACTAGACCAGGTTGCTCAAAGCCTCGTCCAACCTGGCCTTGAATACCTCTAGGGATGGGGCTTCCACAACTTCCCTGGCCAACCACTTCCAGTGTCTCACAACCCTCTTAGTGAAAAATATTTTTCTTAGTATCTAATCTAAATCTTCCCTCTTCCAGTTTGACGCCATTTCCCCTCATCCCATCACTACATATCTTTTTACAAAGTCCCTCTCCATCCTTCTTGTAGGTACCCTTTAGATGCTGGAAGGCTGCTATAAGGTCTCCCGGCAGTCTTCTCTTCTCCAGGCTCAACAATCCCAACTCTCTTAGCCTGTCTTCATAGGAAAGGTGCTCCAGCCCTCTGATCATCTTTGTCGCCCTCCCCTGGACTCGCTCCAACAGGTCGATGTTCTTCTTATGTTGGGGGCTCCAGAGCTGGACACAATATTCCAGGTGGGGTTTCACAAGAGTGGAGTAGAGGGGCAAAATCACCTCCCTGAACCTGCTGGGCACAGTTTTTCTCATGCAACTCAGGATATGGTTGGCCTTCTGGGCTGCGATCGCACATTGCCGGCTCATGTTGAGCTTCTCTTCAACCAACAACCCCAAGTCCTTCTCCTCAGGGCTGCTCTCAATCCATTCTCCACCCAACCTGTATTTGTGCTTGGAATTGCCCCGGCCCACATGCAGGATCTTGCACTTGGCCTTGAACTTCATGAGGTTGGCAGGGGTCCCCCTCTCCAGCCTGTCCAGGTCCCTCTGGATGACATCCCTTCCCTTCAGCATGTCTACCTCGCCACAGAGCTTGGTGTCACCAGCAAACTTGCTGAAGGTGCACTCCATACCAGTGTCCATGTCTCTGACAAAGATCTTGAACAGCAGCAGTCCCAGTACCAAACCCTAAAGAACACCACTTTTCACTAGTCTCCACTTGGACAGGATCCGTTAACCACAACTCTTTACACTCAACCAGCCAGTTCTTTATCCACAAAGTGGTCCATCTGTCAAATCCACGTCTCTCCATTTCAGAGACCAGGATATCATGTGGCACAGCATCAGACGCTTTACACAAGTCCAGGTACATGATATCAGTTGCTCTTCCCTTGTCCACTATCGCTGTAACCCCCTCATAGAAGGCCTCCAAATTTGTCAGGCATGACTTGCCCTTGGTGAAGCCACGTGGGCTGTCACCAATCACTTCCTTATTTTCTATGTGCCTTAGCAGAGTTTCCAGGAGGATCTGCTCCATGATCTTGCTGGGCACAGAGGTGAAACAGACCAGCCTGTAGTTCCCCAGGTCTCCTTTTTTACTCTTTTTGAAAATGGGGATTATGTTTCCCCTTTTCCAGTCAATGGGAACTTCACCAGACACCCATGACTTCTCAAATATGATGTATAGTTGCTTGGCAATTTCATCCACCAGTTTCCTCAGGACCCACAGATGAATGTTGTCAGGTCCCATGGGCTTGTGCACCTTCAGGTTCCTCAGATGGTCTCAAGAGGTTGTGGAGTCTCCCACTCTGGAGACATTCAAAACCCACCTGGACGCTGCCCTGTGAAACCTGCTGTAGGTAAACCTGGTCTAGCAGGGGGGTTGGACTAGAAGATCTCCAGAGGTCCCTTCCAACCCTGACCATTCTGTGATTCTGTGAAGCTGGTCTTCTCCTACAGTGGGCAGTACCTCATTCTCCCAGTCCCCGCCTTTACTTTTTGGAACTTGGGCTGTGTGGTTAGAGCCCTTACTACTGAAGACTGAGGTAAGGAAGTCATTGAGTATCTCAGCGTATTCCATTTCCTGGGTGACCAGGTCTCCCATTTCCTTCCTCTATCTGGACTTTAGCATTCCTAACCTGATCCCTGGCTGCTTGGACAATATCTTGGTGCATCTGCCAGGCTACCTGTCTTTGTTTCCACCCTCTGTAGGCTTCCTTTTTGTGTTTGAGCATGTCCAGGAACTCCTTGTTCATCCATGCAGGCCTCCTGGCATTTTTGCCTGACTTCCTCTTTGTTGGTATGCATCACTCCTGAGCTTGGAGGAAGTGGCCCTTGAATATTAGCCAGCTTTCTTGGGCCCCTCTTCCTTCCAGGTTTTTATCCCACTGTACTCCAGCAAGCAGATCCCCAAAGAGGCTAAAATTAATTTCCTGATTAATTTTTGAGTTCAATATTATTATGACTACATTATTGCTTGCTGTTGCTTGTACAGTGCCAACAATTTTTTTTCTTCATTGCAGGAAACATTTGCTACATGTAATTGATATAACATCACATGGGTAATTTCAGTGAACAAAACTATTCATTCCCTACCTTTGGAACACAGTAAAGGAGAATGCTGTCTGGTTTTGCTAAGATTATGTTCCAGATCCCTAAAGTAGTAAAGAAAAGGGCTTTTGTTCATTCATTTTACCATATTTCTAAAATAATTAGATTGAGAATCCCATTTTAACCTGAGTTACATAAGAAATCCAGAATGCCCTAAATGGCCATACTTCCCTGTCATATTTTAAATACAGGGTGATGTAAAACTATGTGGCAATTGCGTAAACTCCCCTTATCCATTATGTAGAAGTGTATGAAAGGCACTATGATATCATCCATACTTGCAAGTGTACCTGTCATCAACTGGTGTAACAGCCAGTTGAGATGTGATGACAGTGGCACTTTATTAGACTAATCCATCAACTTCTCTGTTTCAGCAGACCCTTCTTTCTTCTAGCCTGGAACTAAGGAAATTGAAGGAAAAACAAATATTACATTTTGTTGTCATAAACAACCAAAAAAAGACACCATTCTTTCATTTTGCTGTCCATAATAAAAATTAAATCTTCTTTATCATATGATATTTCAGCACTGCTGTTCAATAATTTCAAACAGCAAACAGAACTCAAGCTACATTGAAAATAATTTTTAGTTTGTTTCTTTGCAATTTTCAGCAATATCTTTTTGTGGGCAATATTGATGTTGGACCCTGGAAAACTGCAATTTCATTAGGATCTATTATCCTATTAGCACTAGCAGTGCTTGATGAGGCTGTGTGAGAATCATTACATTCTCAAGGCTCCAGTGGTTTCATGGAACTAAGAGAGTGGCAATGGGATTGATGGGAACCTTCTACTCATGATGGAATGTTTCTTTGCATAATTTAAATTTTGATTTACTCCTACATAATTATGTATTTCACAGTCAAGATGAATCAATGCATTGAACAGATAAATGTTAGACTGTAACTGGCAAATATGTTTCATAGCAAAATAGAGACAGGCTCTTAATTTAAATTACACTGAGTTTTCCACAAGAAGCATCTTCAACATTAGAATCCTGCACAATACTACATTTATATTCCATTAATGTGCACATATAAGAGACAAAAAATATCCCCAAATTTTGGGCAGATAGAACAACAGGGAGATCTGTGTTTTTGTTGTGAGGTTCAGTAACAAGAACAGAAGCAAAATGAATAGGAAAAAAATGTGACAAAATTAAAATACAGCATCAAATACCATTGAACAATTGTGAAATGTTTTATTTTCTTTTTTTTTTTTTTTTTTTTTTAATGTAGGAAAAAAATAAGGAAGGCACTCTAAAACTGACCTAGTGGTAAATCTAGAACAATTGTTAAATTTTTTTTTTTTTTTTTTTTTTTTTTTTTTTTTGTCCAATGTTGGAAAAAATTAAGGAAGGCCTTCCTTTCAGGATGTTCAAATACACAGGTATTGCACCCTTTCAGGGTGTGTAAATAGACAGTGAATATCTATGAAAGGAATTACTTACATTCATGATGAAACTGGAGCTCATGATACAACCTTTATAGATAAAGATTGGACCTTTTCCAAACTATCCTTTCTTTTAAACCATTTTCTTTGTCTAGAATCCAACGTTACTCATCATAGTTTTAATTCCTATTGACATAGGCATATGCTTAAAGTTAATTTTCTGAATTCAGGACCATTGTCTCCCCTTGCTACATAGTAGGAGGAGTAATGGAATTTGGCTTCTGCAGCTTTCCTTACTTCTTGGCGTGACGTCTCCACAGATTTTGCCTAACCTCTTCAGTATTTAAAAACTAGGTTTATGTTGAACTGATAAGACTGGCTCCCAGCTCCAGAAGCCAGGGGAGTGAGATAGTCCTATATTCCCTTTTTTGCTGACAATCTGCCTCCAAAACTGAAAAAAGTAATGCTCTGGATACTCTTTCTCTATTGCACGTGTTTTTCTAAAAAATACATAGAGAGACAAAAAAAAAAAAAAACAACAAAAAATTAATGAGGGCTTAGGAGAACAGGAAAGTGACATTTTTCTCTTTACAGGGATCTGTCCTTGCACTCCAAAAAATTCTGGACAGATTTTTTAGGTCATTGTTTCTGATACTATTTTCAGGTTTGAGATACAGAATTTTAATTGTTAGATGTTGATTACTTTTTTAGACTGGCAGCAGCTACTACAGATACAACTAAGTTTGACTTTTTTCTGTTATGGATCTTTAGATATCTATTAGTGGGTTTTCCACAAATGGAAACCTTGTCTTCAACATTTGCAGTATAAGCTGGTCACTTAAATGACACTATATGAAAAAGTCATAATTGACTTTTTTAAGCACCTCTCCCTAGAGTATTATATTTTTCAGACTTCATTATAATTTAAACAGGAAATTCTATGCAATATTTTACTTCCTTCTCTATCTTTGATATTAGGCAAGATGTGAGGTAACCTAAAAAGTCAGAACATATTTTTTGCAGAAAGAATTTGGATGGAACCAGGTTACATGGGAAAATGCAGTTCTGTTGCAATTATTGACCCTGGGAGAAAAACAATAGGAAGGTTTCATTAGAACTATGGCCATTTCCAAGACAGACACAAGACAGGTGGTGGGAATATTGATTAAGTCGGTCTTGCTTGTAGCCTTCTGGTGACTTATAGAAAGAAAAATAACCTAGGGAATTATTTTGTTGTCTGAACAAAATGTTTAGGGCCATTTCAAATGCCATGGGGCATCTAAGTCATCTGCCCAGGTATGAGACGTGTGTATATTTACATAAGAAGATTTTGGACCAACCCTAGCTGAATTAATAAGTCAGTATTTCAGTTAATATTACAGCCTCTGGTAGGAACTGATTCTCCCAATCTGATAAAAGAACATACAGGTTAAAGTTCCTTTGCTGTACATTAGTACACACTCTTTAAAATGGGTAGTAAAGTATGACTTCAGAGATTTTTTTGGAACGCTCATCTTTTTAATTAGCAAATATCCCTCAATGGTTGTTTATATTAGAATGTCTGAGGGATGGCATGTCTGCTTCAAATACTATGCTTATTTGGAAAAGAGAAAGAAAGATTTTCTTTTTCCATGGACACAAAAGATTATTTTCAATAAAATACATAATTTATTAAATTTTACAGAGAAAACATTGAAACCTTGAAATACCTTTGGAATACCTTTTGAAATTATAAAAGTCACCTCTAGCATTGTTTCACACTTGAAATACAATCACAGCGATCCATACTTAATAAGATGTTTCTACTGCAGCACACAGTCAGTTTAACGGGTGGTTATTTGAAGTAACTTTGATAAGGTTAGGTCATAGTTTGAGTGAGTTAATCTGAGTTCAATGACAAATGAACATGCTGTGTTAACTGGTAGGAGCATGGGAAAATCAGAGCTAATAGACATTATTTTAACAAATTGCCATTTTAAATCACCTTCCTGAGGGTCTTTAAGCAGGATTTCATCAATTACATGCTTACAGCTCACATTAGTGATACACATTAAAAAATTTCCCACATGAATAATTTAGAAAAAAAAAAAAAAGACTATCAACCCCCTGTGTGAGTTAGCTCTTGTCAATTTAAGCAAAGTTTTACTTAAATGATGCATGACATGCAATATTTCAAAAATGTTCCTTCTGAGATCATGAAGACAAGATACAGAGAAAAAAATGTCCTTGTAATGGCTTTATATTCTTTCATGTGCCTTTTAGTTTTCCTGTTGTTCAGCACCTTGGCATCTTTGCTGGTTTTGTTATTTACTTATCAGGACTGACTCACTTAAAAAATCTTACTTTCCCGTAGGACTTCCTTTCTTTGACATTTTCTGCAAAGTGAATGGAGGCCAAATGTCTATAATAAATCAATAGCATAAGAACGAAAAGTGGTAGGAATTTCTTGTCAAAGAGTTTTCAATAGAAAAAATGTCATTCAAAAAAAGCCCCCACAACACTTGTGTAAGAGATGGATTGTAAATTCCCTGAAACAAATGGTGAGAGACAAAAGACAAGGGAGGCCCCCTGGGCCTCACTGAGGAATGTCTCAAACACTCACAAGGACTTTGAGATATGGCTGTAGCCAAGGGGTGGATAATGTGGAGTCTGGACAACATAGGCCTTGCACTCAAAGAACTGACAAGGCTAACACCTTCTTATCTCTTGTGTGACTCAGGAGAGAAAACTCATCTGGACATCACAGGATGCATCGGGGCTGGAGGGGGGGCACTGTGTTCGATAATGACCTTTGCCTCATTATCCATGAAATCCATATTAAAGTTCACACCCTTGCATTTGCTAATGAAGATTATCAAAATCACCCTAAACATACATGACTATAAGACTCATCTCTCCACCTATATCATGCTACACGTCACCTGAGCATCGTAACAGCAGGGCGGGTCGTACTGATACCATAAAAGGGGGTAAATAAGTGCCCTTAGAGACCTCTTTTTTCCCTGGAGAGAGACTTTTTTCCCTGGAGATCCACAGAGGAACACTCCCACAAACCAGAAATCCCCATTGGCTGGACCAACTCTGGAACCAGGACCGGTGATCTCTTTCTCTCGCTTTCTCTCTCTCTTTTTCTCTATGCCTCTCTTTCTTCTCTCTTTTTCTCTTAAAGTATGTAACACAAGGCATACCTTACCACTCGCTATAATTCATGGTATAATTTGTTGTGTATCTGTTGCAAAGTAACGCAAGGCGTACTTTACCACTTGCCATACTTTGTTTTACTGTTTGCCGTAATTTGTTATATACCTAACCAATTATCGTGGATGTAGTTAAAACATATATTATTCCCGGCAGGAATCTAATAAATGTTTTTGTATGGACCTTGAGAGTTGTCTCACCTTACTCCACACTGTTGGGGATTTGCTAATCTGAGCCACTTTCCCCCCTCTCTTGTGAGTGCGGCGTGACAACTTGTTTTTCCTTTAATAACAGCAAATTTCAAAACCTACCTGGAAAAGACTGTGGAATAAGTTTTACACCATGCGAAGATAGATTTTTTCCATTTTACTTTAGAGAAAAATTGGGTTGTTTCACAACTTTCATTGGGGGGGGGGGGGGAAGACCCAGAACAAGTAGCAAAGAACAAACTTGAAAGATTTTATCAATTTCTTAGTGCTGATTGCATTTAGGAAAGCTGAGTTAAGCTTCCTAGTGTTACTGATTCAGGAAGGAAACCTGGACGTGTCATAACCAGAAGTTTCTCTTTTCCCTAGGCTAGTCATTATATCCTGACGTGGATCCCTGTTTGAAGGAGTAACCTATGAGCTTATTTCAGGAGTCTCAGAAAGGAACTGATTCTATAACCCTGCATTTTAGAGATTTACAGTGTTGTGGAAAGATGTTGAACATGGGGAGTGTTTGCTATAGATACTTTGGCAGAAGGGGGGAGGAAGATTCCAGGCTAACAAGAATATTCAAACTGTGTCTTTTCACATTGAAGCTCAGCACTCAGACATGGTGACATCTAACATTTCAGGCCCTCCATAGGTTCCAGGATGATATCCAAAATAGTAAAGGCACTTAGTCCCAGATTAATTTCTAATCAAGGCACAAAAATTAGGAGCTCAGGGAAAGAAGCATTATTGCCACAAGGGAAGAATCATTGCCAGAATGCCATCATGCAGTGATTTATATTGAAGGTGGAATAAATTACCCTCTGTAGGGCTGTCTCTCCATTCACTCCAGATAAAAGGAGCTTTTCACAAGTGTAGTTCTGACTTGTCTGCCTTACTAGATTCTTAAAGCTAGGGTCCAGATTAATTTCACCTAAAATGCTATGTAGAAGTACACTTGATTGGGAAATGAGAATCTTGGACGTGGAGGAACAATGGGTGAGAAGAAACTTAGATCTAGTTTACTGGTTATACGATTTCATTTGGAATGAGGAACCCTCACTTTCTGATGTCCACTTTTTTGATAGTTCAAATCTTCTTGTATATTGAAGTGAGTTATATATATGAACTCCTCTACCTTGTTAACATTCAAATTATTTTATGCATTCCCCTCAGTAGAAGCACTGGGTGCTTACCTAGAAGTAACCTGGACGGCAAGAAATTTTAGCTGCATAAATAACAGACTGTTGGCTGTGTGTAAAGATCAGTGATTCCTGGGCTTCAGCCTTTGAAATGAAAGTTGGTCACCTATACAGCATTCTATAGTAAGTCTTGATCAACACTTACTCAAATGTGGGTTTTTTAGATTCATTATAATTTAACTAGGAAAATCCATTGAATTTTTTATTTATGTTGTCAGTATTAAAGAGTAATTGCTTTTGGTGAATTTAGTGATAATAAAACAGTTTTAACTACCATGGCCTAATGAGTAATGTTTTATGCTGTAATATGTATTTGAAAAGTAAAAGATAAAATAAGTTTTGGCAATGATATCTGGTAAGGTATTTCTATTTCTAATGTAAAATAATGAGATAAAACAATTTCAAAAAATTTTTTTATATTAAATAAAGCATTAAAATTAAATTTCCATTTCACATAGAACTCCATAGAAACTGGTTTTCCAGTGTAAAATGAAAACATGTAGTGCAATGTCATTATTTGCTATGAAATGGAAACCACCTAAATTTTGACCAGCATTTCTGTGGGTTGTATATCAGAGGGTGAAGGATATTTTATTTTACTTACTGCTTTTTAAGTCTTTTTACACAGGTTTCACTTGCAATGATTGCTGAGATTTAACCAGCAGATAAGGGGAATAGCATTAACAGAGGAAGAAAATATTGCTTCAGACAAGAACTTCTTTGTCAGTACATGTGGAAATGCAGATTCATTACAGCAGTCATTTGCATTTTCCTGTAGAATTCCCTGAAGAATCAATTGCCCAGAGTTGCTGCAGGAAAGATGGTCTACCCTGCTGAGATTCAGAGAGTAGTCTGAAAAGTGAGTGAATTCACCTGGCATTTGGTAATCAGAATGATTTATTTTTGTCTCTTCTGGAGCCTTAATACCATCCTAGTTATGGGCATATAACAACAACAGGTCAACAGCTACCATCCACACAAATATTTAATTAGCCACATTTCTTGCTGTATGAAGATGGTAAATCATTATTAAATATGTATATTTATTGTATATATATAAAAATATGTATTATATATGATATATGCCATATGTAATATGTATGTTTTTTATGCATGTTTTTATATGTATATATACTGGGTACAAAGTGGCAAAGCTCGCGCCATTGCAACCAACTGGGAAATAAGCCAGGTGAACCAGAGCAGCCACAAGTGTTCCTTAGCTGCCTCCCAAGCAGAGAACCAGAAGACCAACCACCTCAACTGTATGTATACCAATACGTGCAGCCTGGGGAACAAACAGGAGGAACTGAAGCTCTGAGCCTGGTCAGAAAGTTATGATATAGGAATAACTGAAATGTGATGGGACAACTCACACGACTGGAGGATTGCAATGGATGGCTATAGGCTGTTTTGTAAAGACAGACAGGTAAGAAGAGGAAGAGTTGTCGTACTCTATGTTAAGGAGAACCTTGAATGTATAGAGGTCAGTTATGGGGATTGTGGAAGCCCTATCAAATGCTTCTGTGTCAAGATCAGAGGGGTCATCTTCAAGGGGGATCTCACAGTAGACATCTATTACCAACCTCCAAAACAAGACAATAAGGCCAACAAAGCAATATTTTGATCACTAAAGCAAGCTTTGGATCCAAAGAACCTGACTCTGGGTGTCTTCAACTACCCAGACATTTGCTAGAAGAACAGTGTCACATGTCATCCATTAAGTTCCTCGAATGCATAGAGGACTGCTTCTTCATACAAATGTTAGATGTGCCAACCAGGAATGAAGGACTGCTAGACTTGCTACTCACAAACCAAGATAGCCTTGGCTGCAGAGATCAAAATATTATGGAGTTTTGGATACTGCTGAGCATGTTGAAGTTTAGTACTAAGACAAAGGTTTTAGATTTTAGAAGAGCAAACTTCAGCTTACTCAGAGCTCAGTTGGGAGGGATTCTATGGGGAGCTTCCATGGAGGATAAAGGAGTTAGCGAGTGCTAGGAGGTTTTCAAGAATGTTTTCCTGGAAGCACAAAACCAGTCCATCCCCTTTAAAGGTAAGGGAAGTAGGTGGAGCAAGAGATCCCCTTGGTTAACTGCAAGCTTCTAAGTCTGCTGAAAACCAAGACAGAAGTGTGCCAGAGGTGGAAAAGCAGACAAATAACTGTTGAGAACTGCAAGGGCGTTGCCAGGGCATGCAGAGATGCATTAGAAAAGCAAAAGCTCAGCTCAAATTGAAATTGGCAAGAGATGTAAAAAAATACAAGAAAGAGTTCTTCAGATATGTAAACAACCAGAAACAGCAGGAAAATATTGGCCCCTCAAGTTGTTCACATCATTGTAGCATACCTGCTGTTACTTTTCATTAAATAAGAATCATAGAATCACAGAATATCCTGAGTTGGAAGGGACCCACAAGGACCACAGAATCCAACTCTTAACACAGGGCAACCTAAAAGTTAAACCATATATCTAAGAGCACTGTCCACTTTTTGAACACTGATGCTGTGTTCTGTGTCTAGAAAAAAAATATAAATCTTTCTGTGCATTAATTTAGACTGTTGTCTACATATTTATTTCCTGTTCCTAATCTCCATATCTTGCTACTCTTTGTGGAGACCCTATTGTCTGCTTCTCTCTCTTCTGCTCATCTCCCCTCTCATTGAAATCCAGAAGCTTGTTACACCAGTACATGCTCAGCTGGTGTCAGGGAAAGAATAATCACTTTCCTTTCAGAGAGTTTCATCTTACCAAGAATACAGTAGCTAAGAAACTGCTAGTAGCTGCTTTCTGTTTTGCTGCCCATCCATAGCTTTTTGCAAAAATGTAACCTACCCAATTCAGAACAAACAAGTCAAAACAAATACCATCAATCTGATGGGTTAATCGTGTAAATCCAAATACATAATTTTCAGGCTTAGCCCAGTAATATATCTGAGAAACGTGTACCAGCAATCTTCTCATCTATATACACAGAATAATAAGTACCTCACAAAATACGTAATGGAGCAAGCATCCATCAATTTCTTAAAGTTACTGTACCAGAACAAGCATTAGAATAATGATGTTGGTCCTAAATTTATTACCATTTACATTTTTGTCCCAGAAGAACCCTTCATTGACTGACAAATGTTCGTATTAACTTCTTTTTTTTGCTTGCTGCCTCCCACCCCCCCCTTGTTCTGGCAGTCTACATAAAGAGCTGCTATTAGCAGCAATGTGTCTGACATCTTCACTTGATAATGATATATGGGCAGGTCAATATTTGCTCGGCACTATTCATTGAAATTGTATCTTCAGGTAATGAACTTTATGGCTAATTACCAGTTTAAATAATATTAAGAATGTGAAGTTTAAATCCCACATTAAAAAAACAATTAGAAATGACAAATGTAGACAGCTATGATCCTGTTCGTTTAAAATTTTCCCCTTAGGAGTCTTTAAGTTGAACATAGTGTTGGGAGGTGAAACGTAGGGGGTTTTTTGAAAGAAACTTATTTTAATTTAATTTCAATTTTTTTTTTATACTACTGATAGTGTCACTGGCCATTTGTATAAGCAGTTGTTTATCTCAAATTATAATGTAGCTTCATAACTGATGCATTTTAATTTTTTCATTGTTTGGATTATAATGTGTCTTATGCTAAAAATATTTTGCTTTCTTCATCCTTATCTGCCACTACCTTTTAAGAAATTCAGTATTTTCTTCAAAATAATATTTAAATATATTATTATTAAATAATATAATATAAAATAATGACATAATGGAACAATATAATATTATTATTAAACACATATATTTAAACATATATCTTCTTTTATCTACAGAATTATTTTCTCATAAGCTGTGTATGGGTACTGCTACGAGTCTAATTCCTTGCTCTGTTATGCCACTTGCACAGTATCCCATATAGGGATGTAATGTAGCTCTTTTGGACATAACATGTTTTCTGGGACTTTCCATCTTTTCTCCAGGCTGGACTGCAAGGAATTCACAAAACAAGACTGCATCTTTCCAAATGATACATGCAAAGGAACGATGGAGGAAGAGACTGAAGTATCTTACTGGGTGCGGAGATCAACTGATGAAAAGAAAGAAGATGATGTCAAAGATGATAGATGACTTCTCTTACAAGTTCTCTAGCTTTTTCACATAAGCACAGAATTGTATGAGAGATGTATTGTAACCTAACCTCAGGTACCTTCTTGAGCAACACAAATCAGAAGCCTAGCTGCCTTAGGTTTTGTGTATCATCAAAAGTACCTTTAAAAAGGAATTTCAGTCTTGAATTTCAAACGCTCTTGCAGCCATATTAAAGATTACATCTAAGCTACATCATTCTTCATTTCATTTCCTAACTTAGTCTGGCAGCAATGCTGGACAACAAGGAAAGTTTAGCTTGAAAAGGTATTTGCTCCATTGACTCCTGAAGACTGACAGTGCAATTTCTGGTGCGAGGTTGGCATCTTTCCTTTGTCTCCAATTCTATCACATAGCCTGTGTATGTTAGCATAACTAACAACAAATTAACTTCATTCTAGGTGTGACTTATGAAAATGTGGCACAGACCAGAGTACAGTTTTCTGATGTACCTTTTAAAGAATACCTGGGTATAATGCATCCTACTGCATTAGATCAACTCATATCATGATGCATTCATTATGAAGTAATAGAATACAGCCAGCTTTGTGTCTGAGGTATCATAAAAATTCAGAAAGACATAAGTTACAAAATTTCTGAAGTATTTAAATTGCTTTGAATTTGCAATCAACCTCACTCATCAAATGCTTAAATTGCTATGACAAAGATTTAAGTGAATAATTCTAGAGTAACCAACAATGATTGAATAGTTAACTGCCTCAC
The DNA here is from genome assembly GCF_000708025.1 of Charadrius vociferus. Classification (NCBI taxonomy): domain Eukaryota; kingdom Metazoa; phylum Chordata; class Aves; order Charadriiformes; family Charadriidae; genus Charadrius; species Charadrius vociferus. The sequence continues at coordinate 1,193,164 of NW_009648470.1, read as the reverse complement.
CAGCCAATAGACTTAAATGCATTAAGAATGGGTGAATTTTGATGAAGGAACCAAGATCCACCTTAATGAAAAATTAACAATTATGTGAAGAATTACCTTAAATGAGGCATCGAAGAAAGCATGACAGTGACTAAACAAAGGTCACTAGATGATATCTGCTCTGGATTTCAATAAGTACACAAGAAAGGCAAAAATAGTATCACTTCAACTACAAGAAGAGGGTGATTCTGATCATAAAACGCATTCTGGAAGAGAATCTGGATCACAGAGGAACAATGGCAGGTGGGGTAACCTGCATAATATCCTCATCTGGCTACTACCAGGCCCACAACGGGAGTAGCCTAGCCCAGGCATGTGATCAACCCATGAAAGGAACATCTCCACACACACAGGAGCACAGAGGCACAGTGGCAAGCAGGCAAACCCCAGCATCCCCTTTTAGAAAGAAACCCCTGCCCAGCCCCTCCCAGGGCTATCCATGGAGAATCTCAATCTCATGGTCCAGGTGTGAGACCCGCCCCATAAGTCACTGGGAGCAGCTCTCCAGAACACCTTTTGGACTGAGGATGGTCACTGTCTAGAGATATGCAACTCCTCACAGGATGCAGGGGAAGAACATTTGGGGATTGTACAAGGTCTATTATGAAAAGTTAGGGGAGGAACCGAAGGCAGAGAAAAGGGATATGCCAAGTGACCTTCTATGGTGGAGTGACTGCATCAGTGGACAAGGGAAGAGCTACAGGTGTCATCTATCTGGACTTCTGTAAGGCCTTTGATATGGTCCCCCACAACATTCTTGTCACTAAATTGGAGAGATGTGGGTTTTAATGATGGACTGTTAGATGGAAAAGGAACTGGCTGGATGGCCATGTCCAAAGATTCCAAAGAGCTGGCTCAACGTCCAAGTGGAAACCAATGAGTGGTGTCTCTCAAGGGTCCTTGCAGAGACCAATACTGTTTCATATCTTCATCAATGACCTAGAAGGTGTGACTGAGTGCACAAAATTGCACTTTCAGCAATTTTGGGAATAACACCAAGCTGAGTGTTGCAGGTGTTAAACTAGAGGGAAGGGATGCCATCCAGAGAGAACTTGACAGGCTTGAGGAATGGACCCATGTGAATCTCATGAAGTTCCACAAGGCCAAGTGCAAGGTCCTGCACCTGGGTTGAGATAATCCCCAGTATCAGTACAGACTGGGATATGTATGAATTGAGAGCATCCCTGGGTACTTGGGGATACCGGTGGAAAAAAAATTGGACATGAGACAACAACATGTGTTGGGCTACATCAAAAGAAGCATGGCCAGCAGGCCGCAGGACATGATTGTCCTCCTCTGCTCTGCTCTTGTGAGACACCATGCATTTTATCAGGGTCTGAAGCAGCAGGACAAGAGGACTGGGTTTAAACTGAAAGAAGGTAGATTCCAATTGGATATAAGGAAGAAATTTCTATGATGAGGGTGGTGAAACATTAGAACTGGTTTCCCAGAGACGTCATGGATAGTCCATTCCTGGAAGTGTTCAAGGTCAGGTTGGATGGGCCTTTGAGCAACCTGATCTAGTGGAGCATGTTCCTGACTATCGTAGGGGTGTTGGACTAAGTGATCTTTAAAGTTCCCTTCCAACCCAAACCATTCTATGATTTTATGATGTCAGCAATTTGTGGAGGAACAAGTATGGGTGAACAAAGGGATGAGGGGTTAAAAGGGCCTGTTTCTTGTACAGTTGGCTGGTCAGTACACTTGTCTGGCTGTGCCCTGTGCCTGATCCGCACAATCTGTCTTGTCTTCTGATTAAACACCATTTGTAACTATTTTCCTGAGTGATGGACTGTCTTCTCTGTGTGCTTATGTATAATACCAGTGTATGAAGTCAGAATAGGGGTCTGTATGTTGGTGGTGTCAGCACCTGGAGGGAGCGTGGGTCTGTGAGTGAGTGTGTGAGTGCTACTGAAGGGCAAGCTGGATTAGCTGACAAGGAAGTTAAGTGGCCAGGAGAGGTGGTTGGGTCTTTGAGAGTGAGGCCATGGGAGGAACTGGTTATTGGAGGGGAGTCTCAGCCAGCTGCTCGAGAGACTGTGGGCTCTGGGGTCTCTAAGGGTGAGATAAGTGTGTGTGTGTGAGAGAGAGAGAAAAAGAGTGTGTCTGTACCAGCAACTGGTGTAGGGCTGCAAGCCTGGAGGCTTCTGTGTCCGGGCCCTAGAAAGTGGGGAGACTGGGATCCAGGCGCAGCTACTGGGGAGACTGGGATATAGGGACAGCTACTGTGCAGACTGAGGTTCTGAGCCCAGCTGCTGGAGGGATCCACACTTTACATGTGCACATGTATATGGATATGTGCATGTGTGTGTATATATGTATTTTACTTTTTTTCCCCCAGTAACGCATCTCCATTCTATTCAGACAGAGAGGACAGCAGGATGAGGCCAATAGTGCTATCTGTGTTTGTGCAAGTGCTGGTTGTGCCTGTCTGTGCTGAGCTGTGTGACTGGATATGTTTATGTACATATAAATACATGTGTGTGTGTGTGCCTACTGGGAACATTTGCTCAGCCTCACTACTGGTTGGACCTGGAGGCATGGGGCTGCAGCAACCTCACTTCCCTTCTGCTTCTGGATTTTGTAACTCCCTAACACTTTTCTTTCTAATTGCACAAGACAGGACCCTTGAACTATTCCTAACCTAGACATCTCTTTGCATCACCTAAACTTGTATTTGATGAATGTTAGCCTAAAACTCATGTGGTAAGATGAAATATGTAAAATCAAAGTCAGATCTATTGCCTCTGACAATAAGAGAAGACGTTTAAAGTAACAGGGATTGTATATTCCCTGCCACTGAGAAACAAAATTCTTAGACCTGTTATAGCATTTAGTTATTACCATTTCAGCTCCCTAAATGTTTGGGGTTTTTTTGTTTTTTTGTTTTTGTTTTTTTTTTATTCACCGAGCTAAGAAAGTGATAGTTATTTTCTTTCTTGGATGTTGTGAAGTATAATTAATTCTTCCATAGCATCCAAATTGCTAGTACAACAGATTGTACTAGTGGAAACCATGCCAATTAAATTAAAACTACCAACTTTTAATTTAATTGTCCTTGCTTTTGTATGTCTAAGTCAAATCTGTGATACTCCTGGTGTTTAGTATTTTATGTATTACATGAAAAGTTTTCAGATCTCATTCTGTCAAGTTCTAGAAATTATCCAACATACGTGTTTTTAGCAGATAGCTGATGCTCTGGAGGAAGTGGGTATTACACCTTGGTTACAGCATGTCACCTTTCTGCTTCAATGCATTGGATAGCTTTAAATCTCTTAGATTGCATCATCTTGTGTAATGTCAACTCACATTGGCTTTTCTGCATGACACAATATAACATGATGGTTGGTGACACAGAAAATGTAATGCAGTATGACACATCCGGAATGCAAAGTGTACTGCAATTGGATAGTTGGTGTCAATTTAGATAGGAAGCTTCAAATCCAAAATGAATCTGGCAGACACTAATGGAGTGAATGTTACAGTAACTACTGTATGTGTGAAACTGTGAATTCTGCAGTTCATCATAGTGAATTGAACAGGTGTAGAAATGAAGTCTGAAATATTAGGAAGAACAAGTTGCCATAGGTATGCAAGTTTAAAATATACTGAAAGGTTATGTATTGCAAAATGTCCCTCTCCCTGTATTTCAATCTTTTCTGTAATCATTACTTGTTTATTTTAATTCCTTTTCTAAACTATGAGCTACCAAAAAAAAAAAAAAAGAAAAAATTGCAAGTCATTGCTGTCTTAGATTATACCAAATGTAATTTGCATCACATAGTCAAATGCAAAAGGTATGGATGGAAAAGTAGTACCCAGTTATCCCAGAGAACACTTTTAAATACCAAACTCCTTACTGTTTAGTTTTTTGGACATTCCAATGAATTTTCTACCAGGTAAATCTGCTGCAGAAGTAGAAAGTCCTAAGAATTTTCTCACAAGACATTCTGTGCCTTTCAGACTGTGGTCTTTTTTTACATAAACAATGCAATGTCATACCACTGTGTTAGATTTGGTTATTTTTTAGGATAAAAAAGAACAGAAAGTTCAAAGAAGAAAAGAAGAGTAGACACAAATATATAAAATATCTTGTTTTGTATCAGATGGCTGTGAAGGGATACGAGAAGTTTCTAAAGTTTTGATTCATTTTGTTCTTTTGTCAAATCACCTGTAGGGCTGAGACTCATTTTCTTGTTCCCCTAGGCAAGCTTTTTTTTTTTGCCTTTTTTCTTTTCTCTTTTTTCTTTTTACTTTTTTCCTTTTTATTTTTTCTTTTTTTTTTATTTTTTCTTTTTTTCTTTTCTTGTGGCAACATTTTCTGCGGTGTGCTAGTTATTGTTATGGTTCAGCTTTTTTACAAGGCAGGGACTCAATAGTGTTCCCAAAAGATTAAATGTATTTTAAGCTATTATAGAATTCTCAAGTTTTCTGACAATCTGTGCTCCAGAAGAGGAGAGAATTCTAAATTTGTGTCAACACTGATTTTCCTCACTGAAAGAACCATTAAATCATCTGTGATCAAACTCTAGAAAAAGACTAGATGGGAAATGCCCTGTTTTCATCTTTGGACTGTGGGGGAAGAAAGGTAGGTCTGTGGGACAGGAGTTCTTTAGGGCCATACTTAATACTTCAAATTAAATAAGCAAATATAACCTCAGAAAGTCTCTTGTGCAGGAGAACAACTCAGGCGATATCACAAAGTCTACTTTCCTGCTTGGAAAATGGAAAAAAAAGAAAAAGAATTCAAACAGTGTGCTTCAGAATAAAGCTGAAAAGTAGGGTGCAACAGCCAGGGGTGATGCACTGTAGCTGATAAGACAGGGAGAGAGGTTTAATTCCTTTTTTGTACTGTGTAGTTTTAGCCCTTCAGCAAAAGATCTTTTTTAGTGATAACTGCTACGTTACTCCAATCATTCTTTCTTTTGTGACACTCACAATTTTTTCAGAGTTTTTGCCCACTAGCGTAATAGGACAGCTTTAACAGTTAGAAGGAAAAAATAGCAACAAATCCCCTTTAAGTGCTTTTACCAATATTTCAAAGGCAAACACAACTGCTTCACTGTTTCTGAGGAACAAGAAAATCAACTTTCCTGCTAGTTTTACCAACAGTGATTTATTCCCTTGTTCAGTTTTTGCAGTTGCCATTGTTTCCCATGAAGTTAGAGTACCGTGTAATTTTTGCGAAATCACATGCAATGTTTCCTGGTGAATGTTATTTGCCATCATTGTTTTGACAGGATCAATATGATGATGTGTTATAGATGAGACCAGACAAAACACTAAAGATAAATTGTAAGGCACAGTCTCACTCAGCAGCAGACCATCCAGAGACGGTGATGGTCAATCAACTGTTTAGCATCACTCACCCAAAGAAGGATATTTAGAAGCTCATGGTTCCCTGCAGGTCCCCTTTCAGGCATGCCATCAGCTTTTTGTCTGAAGCCCTATACTGAATATTTCTGTATCATAACTGCATTAGCAGCCCACTGCAATCTTCTGAAAAGAACTGACTCGGCAATCACATCCTTCTTATTTGTAGAATCAAGATTGAAGTGGAAGGATGGTAGTGTGATTCCATGCCCCTTTGAGATAGTATCTTACCCTAAAGACATTGATTAGCTTGGACATGACCCACATTAATCTATTAAAGTACTTCTGAAGTGGCAAGTAACTGTCTATCCTTGATGGTAGGTAGGGTAAGAAAATGACTCAGTATTTTTTAGTTGTTTCTACAAGTTGATTGTCACACTTGTTCATATATTAACTTCACTTATGTCTCAGTTCTGTAAATGTTTATTCATGTGTAGCATAAATTTGTTTTTTCAACTGTACTAAAGTTCTTTGCAACCGTGTATGCATGAAATTAAACATAATGTTTTGCAGACTGTGGCTATGTTTTATCATGTTTTTAAGGAAAATTGTTTCTTCCTGTGGATATTATCCAATGGTTTTTGGTTGTGAATTTTAGTGTTGACCTGTCTTTCATGTCCAGTTAGTATGTCCAGTACCTCTTTCCATTTCTAAGTATGGAAAGTGGTTTACCAGAGGAAAGCAAAAGACAAGATGCCTTCGTTGACGTTCTTAGCCAAGTTTCATTCCTTTGAATTTCAAATACCTTTTGTTACAAGTGGGACTGATTTGGATAGATCAGGCTCTTAGTAGAAAGTAAATCAAATTTAATTTAAGAAACAAGGAAAAATGATCATCCATAACTCATATTTTTTTGATGTTCATATCTCATTGTGCGTATTCTCCAATATCCATGTGTCCCTTCAAACTGTGTGGTCAAACAGTGTCAGTATGTGACCTGCCACTCCAGGAACCACAGCGTTCATGAGTTTTCATATCTGTCCAGACTTAACTTGGCTGGGTTTTCTTCCTATTTTATTCACTCCTTCAAGTCATGATTAAAGAATCGAGTTCTTCTCATTGTTTCTTTGTATATAATAGGACTTTAAACATGAAATGTACTCGGAGTGTTATGCACAGAAATATACATGCTTTGTACGATATTGTTTGCCTAAATCATGCCAAGTCACTGGCCTTAGGAGGAGATCAAGTGAAAGGAAAAAATTGCAGGTAGGACAGCACTTTTGTAGCACTGGATTTACTTCCTGTTCCCCAGAGCTAATTACATTTTTTTATTTTATTTTATTTTATTTTATTTTATTTTATTTTATTTTATTTTATTTTATTTTATTTTATTTATTTCTGACAGAATCCCACCTATATTTCTTTTAGGCTAGTGTTTAGCAGAAAATGACCCATTTCCTCTTTCTTTGAATTAAACTGGGCTACAACCAAATATCACTTTGTTGCCTGCATGGAATGCAATTATAACACTTCCTTGAACTTATCCTCATGGGATTTTTCACTCTTTATGAGAGAGGTATACAGTGTGTATACTTTACTACAGTGCCTATCAATGTTATTAAACAGAAATAAATTGACTCACTAGACTGATTACAATATATTACAAATTACTAGTTCTTTCATATTTTGATTTCTTACCCATCTGTGGTGGTTGGATTTATTTTACTTACCTTTAGGGGTGGGATTCTACTCCAGATAGTAAAGTATTTAATATGAACACCTGAAAATATATGCTTCTGTGAAGGAGAGGTATCTAAAAAAAATAGCGTAGCCAGTACTGATGTTGGACTCGATTTAATTGCTCAAATATGGTCCCTGACTGCTATTCAAGATGTCTTATCTTGTCACCTAGCAGCCACTCCAGGAAGGCATAGTTTTCTCATAGGTCCCCTGTCATATCTGCCAATCCAATGCAGGTCTTGCTGATATATGCAATGTCAGATGACTTCCAGAGGTCCCTTTACAGTCTTAATAATTCTATGATTCTGCAATATCTAGTGATATGAAATAACCCTAAGGACTTGTGACTGGAGATCTGAACTGGGTTCTAGTTATCACTGGTGCCTAGGGTGGTATTATCACATCCTAAAGTAAAAATCTAACATCTGGTCAAACATTCCCTTCAGTCTTACAGTTTATAAGACTACATGGGATTTAGCCCTTCTAGGCTCCCTCCATGCTCAGTAGAAAGAGACAGGCACCTTTTTAATGTAGATTAATTTGTCCTTTGATAGATATGTAATGTAAGGGCATAATTCACCTTACCCTAAAATGCTTATCTCTCCATTGACGTGAAGGGCACTTACCAAGAGTCACTTGGATGCAGGCATCTGCTGATCAAATCATATTTGTTCAGATAAATGTGCCCCTGAGTTACTATAACTATGCAGAACATCGTTTAATTTTAGCAATTTGTGGCTGAAAATTTTCTTACTCTATAACGGTGAAAGAAAATGGGCTGTTTGAAAGAAAAACGTTCGTTTTCATACTTGCATACATTAAAGATACAAACCAGTTGAGGTGGCTCTCAAAGTAATAGTCATGACACGGAATTTATATATCAAAGAATGTGTGCAATGGTTTGGCAGACAGGATTTTTATGACTTTTTTTTTTTTTTTGAGTGATTCCAAGCTGATCAGTCACAAGCCAGATATGAACTGAAAGCCATGTAGCTATGTCAGTATGGCTACACATTAGAGTTGAGTTATCTCAAAGCAATATCTTCCTTGCTCTGAGAATGACATTGTAACATATAATTGAACTATGGCAGTCTAGACTTGGGTTCCTGACTCAAGACAGAAGAAAAACTAAGCCTGAAACTAACTGTAAAAGGGTGTCCTGTTGGTTGAATAAAGTTTTTGACATGCTCAAATGAGCTTGGTTGTGGAATCTCAGGAGTGTGCAGTGAAATAGTTATATGAAGAAAAAATCAAATATTATTCATAAAAAAAAAGGTTTTGTACAGATTCAGAATATTGTGTGTTTATTTATGCATTATAAGGCATTATAAGTATCCCTTGAAATAATTGAAAGTCATCCTTTTGTTCCTTTCATTGACTGCCATCAATGGATACTTATTTCTACAAATATATAATTTTATATATTCATTGAAAATGGTTAAGATTATGTTGCCCATATATACTGAGTGTCCATAGCAAGGTGTTGGCAATTGGGCACTGAAGGGGTGGTCTCTGTGAAGAGAGGCCAGGACTGTCCTGTGCTGGACACAGCTGGTTCCAGCTGACTCCAGAAGACAAACAGCTGAGAGTCTCAGCCAAGATGGCGGTGCCTTGTGGAAAACATATTTAAGACAGCAAAACACTATACAGACAGTGAGGAGTGAGGGGACAAAAGTGTCAGAAACAACCCTGAGGCACCAAGCTAGGAGAAGAATGAGGGGGAGACGGTGCTTCAGGCACCAGAGCAGAGATTTCCCTAAAGCCTGTGGAGAAGACCACGGTGAAGCAGGTTGTCTCCTGAAGCCCATGGAGGACCATGCTGGAGCAGATAACTGCACTGCAGCCTGTGAAGGACCCCACACTGGAGCAGGTGGATATGCCCTGAAGGAAAGTTCAGCCTGTAGAAGATCCATGCTGGAAAAGGTTTATCTTGAAGGACTGTAGCCCGTGAGAAGGACCCATGCTGGAGTAGGGAAAAGTGTGAGGAGGAAGGAAAGGCAGAGAGGAGCTGTTGTGGACTGACCACAGACCCCCATTCCCCACCCCGTTGTGATGCTCAGGGGATGGGGGAGGTAGAGAAGTTGAGAATGAATGAGTGAAGTCAATGCTGGCAACAGGGGTCTGGGTGTGGAGAAAGAGTTAGGTTTTGTTTGGGTTTTTTTTTCAGCATTCCAAACTATTTTAATTGGCAATAAATTAAATTTATTTTCCTCAAGTCAATGCTGGTTTGCTTGTGACAGTAATTAATAATTGACTCGTAAGCCATCTCCCTGTCTCTGTCTTCTTGCCTCTGTTCTTTTGAGGATGAGGAGTGAGAGAGCAGCTGGGTTGGCATCAGGCAGGCGGCCAAGGTAAACCCACCATACCATATCACCTGTATGACGACATAACTGGTTGTTACACTGGACTTTCTAGAAATTTACAGAATTGTCATAAGATGATAATGTAAAAATTTAAAATAAAAACAACTAAATGGGTTTACGTTATGGTTTGGGGTTTGGATTTTTTTTGGTTGGTTTTTGTTTTGTTTTTGGTTTTTTTCCTAATGTTCTGGTCTATGTGTTTGTTTTATAAGATTAAAAGCACTTGCAATTATTTTCACTAATCATCATTAAAGGTTTAGACCAAGAAATTACTCACTGTGAGAAGTTACTGTACAAATATCAGGCTAAATCCTTCTCCTAGTTATACCTTTGTTGACTGCTGAGTAACATACTCAAATTATTAGGTTACAACAGAAAAAACTGAAATCAGTTGATATTTATGTCTTGATGCATATAAGCCAAGAATTAGGTTTATAGCAAGACTAACTGAAAATATATTTAAAAGAAATTTTGGGTTTTTTCATAGTATTCTCACTTAGCTGGAAACCTGCTGATGTGTGTTTTACATGCAATGACCAAAGAAAATTCACATAATGACGGTCAAGATCCCCCAAAAGAGATTTTGTGAGAAACCACTTTTTTAAAGAAAAAAACAAGTCAATTGGACTACTTAATAAACTTCTGAAAATTTTTCAGGCTGTTTCATATTATAAAAATAAAAACTCTAAATCATTAAAAACACTAAGCTAATACCAAAACAATCTTCTGTAACAAAGCAGAAGTCTTATATGAAGAAGATCCCTGCAAAGGCATTTGAAAAAAAGTCAGCAATAAATGCAAAATGCTAGATTATCCTTCCTTTCCTTCCTAGTGAAAAAAAAAAAAAAACAAAAAACAAAAAACAAAAACAACTGTGTTGAATTGAATGGTGAAAGACACTTTTCTCATAATACCATCCAGCCTTCATTCAGTGCTGAGATAGCTGCAGTTCTTGTCCTAAGGAAAATAAATGCAGCTGTTGCAGTCTCCAACAGTTACTGCACGTTTTGGGGATGTTGGAGATGATTACTGACAGTGCTTTGCCAAACACACTGCTCATCCAAGGTTTCATAAAAATAATAAACTCTGCACCACAATAGTCTTGCAAAGCTGACAATAGCTTAATATATCAGGATGGTATGCAGAAGATGTATAGAATCAGAATATTTTGGGTTGGAAGAGACCTTTAAAAGTCATTTAGTCCAAACTGCCCCGAAATGAGCAGGGGTATCTTCAACTAGATCAGATTGCTCAGAGCCCTGTCCAACCTGACCTTAAATGTTTCCAGGGATGGTGCATCTATCACCTCTCTGGGCAACCTGTGCCAGTGTTTCACCACCCTCATTGTAAAACTTTTCTTCCTTATATCTAGACTAAATCTTGTCTCTTTTAATTTAAAGTCGTTACTCCTTGTCCTGTTGCAACAGGCCTTGGTAAAATTTTGTCCCCGTCTTTCCTGTAGGCCCCCTTTACATGCTGAAAGGGTGCAATAAGGTCTCCCCAGAGCCTTCTCTTCTCCAGGCTGAACAACCCCAACTCTCTCAGTCTTTCCTCATAGGAGATGTGCTCCAGCCCTCTGATCATTTTTTTGACCTTCCTCTGGAACTTCTCCAACAGGTCTATGTCTTTTCTGTGTTGAAGGATCCAGAGCTGGATGCAGTACTCCAGGTAGGTTCTCACCAGTGCGAAGTAGAGGGGGAGAATCACCTCCTTTGACCGGCTGGCCATGCTTCTTTTGATGCCACCCAGCATATGGTGAGCTTTCTGGGCTGCGAGTGCACATTGGCAGCTTATGTCCAGTTTTTCATCTACCAGTACACCGTTAATGTAAATTATAGTAAATTGATAAAGCTTTGTTTTGAAGCCTTCCAGAGCAGAAATACCTTGGTTTTATTTTCATAGTAAATGCCTAAAATTTGGTGCATCTCAGCCTCATTTCTACTTATTTTTATGTACCTTGATATTCCATTTTCTCTTCCAAGTAAAGTTGACTCTTGTTCTTAGGTTTGTTTCATTTTTCTGGTTTTCTTTTGCCATGCTTATGTCATTATTCTGTCTCAGGCATTTGTTACTGAGCATAAACAGAACAATTTAGGTAAAATAAGAACTTAACTAGTGCATGGACACCTAAATGTAAATAACAAGCAAAATCTTACATTTCAGATTCTTAGCTAATTGCTATCACAAATGAGAGAGACCGCCACTTATGTCCATAACATCATTAATTAATTGTGAATGACTCTGAAATTGTAGGATATAGTTGTGGTATTTTAGATTCATAAAAAAGAATAAATTAATAAAGCTATTTTTCCACCTGTGAGTTGTTATATTTTAGAATCTGAAACTGTAACATTGCTAACAAGCATTAAAAAAAAAAAAAAAGCAAACAAATAAAAAGAAAGCAAAATGCCCTTGCCATACTTTCTTTTCCCCACCAGTGTTATTATCAAGGTCTTTTTGTTTCACAGACAAAACGGTTCTTCACAAAAAATGAAACAAAAAGAAGCGTACAATTATGTATTCAGAACACAATAAAAATAGAAATAATCCTCAGTGTATACCTGAAAAACCTGTGCAGGGAAAAATCCCATTGTCATAAAACTCTACATAAAATGTGTCTAGCAGTATGCACCTCTGACAACATGCATGATGATAGTGTAAGTAAAGTATCTCTCACCTAAAAATTTGGGTTTGATCCCTCAAAAATTTTGCATGACTGCTGCACTTCTTACAAAAAAAAAGGTAACAAATTACATTTGTAAGTCTTTGTTTCTGTTAAATGAGCTGGTTGTTAGGGTAATTTTTGGTTGTGTGGCAGCTCCAGTGTGTCATGCTGACTGTGGTCACCTCAGTCTCTTACTGGCTGTGGCCGTCCAGAATATGTGGGGATTACAGCTGTATTTCAACACCAGTAATTTGTCAGTACAAGGAGGTATCATCATGACATATAAACACCATTAAAGTCGGTGGCTTCTTCCAGTTCTGTCTTCAATTGATTTTCATAATGTCTCGTCCTTCTCATAATTGCTAATTTCTTTCAATTGCAGCAGACTAAATGAAATACTAGCAAGCAGAAATGCAGGGTTTATTTAGTTTATTGTCAACTGCAACATCTGATGATATTTTCTTGAAAATATGCTAAGACTGATGGTACAGGTGTTAGATCACATCTCATCTACCAAGGTTATCCAGAGAGTAGAGCAACATCAGTGCTTATATTTTTGATCAGCTTATTCCAATGTGGTCTAGAGATGGAGTATTATGCAGACATTCATACTGTCATTGTTGTAGTTCATTAGAAGATCAGTTTCTTAGAAGAATGCTATAGCTGTACATTCTCTATTATTTCTGTTATCAGCGGCTTTCAATAGTATTGACAATTCATGCCGCCACTGCTCAGTGCTACACACAATGAGGTCGCTCCCGCTGAGAAAGGCCTTCTGGTGTCAGAGAGATGCTTAGTTCAAGCTGTAAACATTGGCATTTAATATAAGCACAATTGATTGGACAAATAATTTTAGTGCCCAGAGAGTCAAAGAAAGGTCAGAGAAAGCTCTGACCATTTAATGATGACTATTAATTTATTCGGTACAGACAAGCAAGACAGTTCTACGGAGATAGATACAGTTGCTATATCATAGAAGGTTACTAAGTGATGATATTTGGAAAAAAAAAAGATCCTAATAGTGGAATTTCTTCTGTTTAAAACTGCAGAACATATTTGGAAGGGAAGAACAAGATGGCAAATTAGTAAATTTATTGAACGTAAGAGCACACAGACATCCATTGAGGCTGTGCAGTCTCAGTTTATATGCTTAAGAACAGTAACAACGTTAGGTCAGGTGATAAGGTAAAATAGGTAAGACATGCTTTAATACTTGAGATCAGGAAACAAAAAGTCACTTGTTATTGAAATTAAGACCATGGAAATTTAGGAGTTATTAGAGATACATAAATTACAGACAAGATCTTTTTGAGTCAAAGTTACAATCCCACATTTATTCCTTAGTGCCTTTTGTGCTTGGCAAGAACATGGGTAAGTCCTACATGTTGAAAACAAACTATTATTTTCTTAGAGATGAAAGAAAATTGTCTTGCACCTAGCATTAAAAAATTGTGAGTAGTTGCCTTTAGAAATTTTTTGCTACTGCAACAGAATTTTATTTTTTTTTTTCCTGTAAGGTGCAAGGAGCTTGCAACAGTTATTGCTGTTTGATTGCCCAGGCTTTGTGATTAAGACTTTTAGCTTGTTACCTTCTCCCACCCAGCATTTATCTCTTCAAAACGCTTTGCTCTTTTCAGACTCTAATCCACCCATTCTTCATCCGTGCTCAAACATCACTCAAATACCCCATTACCTGTGAGACTACTATGTCCCTTTGCCTCTGAAAGAAAGCTGACAGGAGATTTAGGTTATTGGCATACTTTTGACATAGTAGTCCATAATACCCACTGACTATGTCCTAAGAATTCTATAGTCTAAGCTTTTCTACTCAGAATTCCCTTGAAATAGAGGTGAAAAAAGATAACCTACCAGTTTATTTGCATGTAACTATTACTTTTAGTAGCTCACACATACAAGATTTAACAATAGTTACTTTTTAAAATGAATGGCATAATTGCAGGAAAAAAGGAAAACAAGGTTGGATTATGTATTTTTTTTTTCTTTTAAGTGATGCTTCTCTCTTAAGGCAGTATTTTTTTCGGCATAGATTCCCTTAGAACCAAAGTAATAAAGGGTTAAAATGAAATTATGGTTACTACTTCAAAGCTATGGATTCAGAAATCTTCACATGGATCCACACAGAGAAATGACCATTGGTGAAAAAATCTCCACCTCTTGTATGTGGGGACTGAGAGACAATCATCTGAAGTATTGTGACTCTCACTTTCAAACTTTCAATGGATGCTCTCCAAGGTCATGAACCCGTTGAATGGCTTGGCAAGAGTCAGCTGTTACAGGCTATAGAATCATAGAATACTTTGGGTTAGAAGGGACCTTTAAAGGTCATTTAGTCCAAACTGCCCCGAAATGAGCAGGGGTATCTTCAACTAGATCAGATTGCTCAGAGCCCTGTCCAACCTGACCTTAAATGTTTCCAGGGATTGAACATCTGCCACCTCTCTGGGCAACCTGTGCCAGTGTTTCACCACCCTCATTGTAAAAATTTACTTCCTTATATCTAGACTAAATCTTGTCTCTTTTAGTTTAAGACCATTACCCCTTGTCCTATTGCAACAGGCCCTGGTAAACGTTTGTCCCCATCTTTCCTGTAGGCCCCCTTTACATGCTGAAAGGGTGCAATAAGGTCTCCCCAGAGCCTTCTCTTCTCCAGGCTGAACAACCCCAACTCTCTCAGTCTTTCCTCATAGGAGATGTGCTCCAGCCCTCTGATCATTTTTTTGACCCTCCTCTGGACCTGTTCCAACAGGTCTGTGTATTTCTTATGTTAGGGGCCCCAGAGCTGGGTGCACTGCTCCAGGTGGGGTCTCATGAGAGCTCAGTAGAGGAGGAGAATCACCTTCCTCAATCTGCTGGTCACATTTGTTTTGATGCCACCCAGGATGCTGTAGGCTTTCTGGGCTGCGAGCGCACATTGTCGCTCGTTCCCAGCTTTTCATTCACCAGTAACCTCAAGTCCTTCTCAGCAGGGCTATTCTAAATCCCTTCATCTGGGGATTTCCCCAGTCCAGCGATATTCATACTGGGGTTTCCCCAATCCAGGTGCAGGTCCCAACACCAGGTCTTGTTGACCTTCATGACATTGACATAGGCCCACTTCTTGAACCTGTCTGGATCCCTCTGGGTGGCATCCCATCCCTCAGGCATGCCAACTTCACCACTCATCTCAAGTCCGCAAACTTGCTGAGGGTGCACTCGATCCAACTGTCTATGTCATTGATGAAGGTATTGAACAGTACGAACAGTACAGAACAATACAGACCCCTAATGGACACCACTTGTCACCAATCTCCATCTGGACATTGACACATTGACCACTACCTTCTGGGTGCAACCATCCAATTAATTCCTCATCCACTGAACAGTCCACTCAGCAAATCCATATCTCTCCAATTTAGAGAAAGGATGATGTGGGGGACTGTTTCAAAGGCTTTACAGAGGTTCAGATAGATGACATCCATAGGTCTTACCATGTCCATTGATGTAGTCACTCCATCATAGAAGGCCACTAGGTTGGTCAGGCAAGACTTGCTCGTGGCAAAGTCATGCTGGCTGTCTCAAATCACCTCCCTGTCCTCCATGTGCCTTAGCATAGCTTCTAGGAGGATCTGCTCCATGATCTTCCCAGGCACAGAGGTCAGGTTGACGGGGTGGTAGTTCCCAGGGTCCTCCTTTCTACCCTTTTTAAAAAGGGGTGCCATGTTTCCCTTTTTCCACCAACTGGGACTTCACCTGACTGCCATGACTTTTCAAATATTATGTAGAATGGCTTGGCAACTACATCAGCCAATTCCCTCGGGACTCTGGGATGCAACTCATCAGGCCCCATAGAATTCTGTATGTTTGGGTTCCTCAGGCGGTCATGAACCTGATCTTACTTTACAGTAAGAGGGATGTTGCTCCCCCAGTCCTTGTCCTGCAGTCCATCCACTCAAGAGGTGTGGGAAGACAGGTTGCTAGTGAAGACTAAAGCAAAAAGTTGTTGAGTACCTCAGCCTTCTCCTCATCCGTTGTTACCAATTGGCTGGTCTTGCTCATTGGGGAAGGTATGCTTTCTTTGACCTTCCTTTTCTAGTTGCCATAGCAGTAGAAGCCCTGCTTATTATTCTTTGTGTCCCTTGACAATTTCAGCTCCAGCTGCTCCTTCGCCTTCCTGACCACATCCCTGCGTAACTAGGCAGTGTCCCTATACTCTTCCCAGGATACCTGTCCCTGGTTCCATATGCCTATGCATGTCTTTCTTACCCTTTAGTTGGACCAGGGTGGTTGAATTCCCCCAACAGGAAGAGAATCTGCAAGTGTGATGCCTCCTGTAGCTGGAGTAAGAAGGCTTCATCAATAGGCTCCCCTTGATCAGGTGGTCTGCAGTAGACACTAACCACAAGGTTCCCTTTGTTGCCTCGGTCTCTAATTCTTACCCACAGGCTTCCAACCTGCTCAAGGCCATTCTTCAGAGACAGCTCTTCACACTCCACCCATTTCTTGATGTAGGTTATGCATCCACTCCTCCTTCCTCACCTGTCCCTTCTGAACAACCCCTAGTCATCGACAGCTGCACTCCAGTCATGGGATTCATCCCACCAAATTTTAGTAATGGTAACTAGGTCATACAATTGACATAAGAACAAATCTTTTGCATTTTCTGGCAATGATGCTCAGATCAGATAATTATGACAATGGAGTGCAAGGATGACAAATGCTTATATTTTGTTCCTTAACAAAGTTTCTGTCATAGGCATGGATACTGTTCTCTTTTGAATGGAGATTGAACTGTAATGTGACCAAGACCATCTGTACCACTTTAAAAATGAAAGTAGTTATGGGTCAGGAAGAGGGACAATTAATCTCTTAGAACTTCCTTCCCCTGTTAAATCTGTGAAGGATCCTAGGAAGGATGTTTTCTTTAGTAAAATAATACTTATATTTTACTAGAAGCAATCACAGTGAAAAATTAAAAAAAAAAAAATCTTGTTTGATTCAACTGTATATATTTAACATATGCTGCCATCTGCATGAAAAAATCAGCATTCTTATGAAAGAGAGAAAATGTCTTAGAAGGCCATTTCAATTAAATTGTAGTTCTTGGCAACTTAGTGTTTTCCTTCACTCATATATTTTCAGGTAGATAGAAACCTAAAAAAAGAAAGTAGTTTTAAAGTATTATTTTTGGAAATTATGTATATGCAATGGTATGCAAATGAGTGGCCTGGTTGATTTATCTTCACTTTTTAAATCTTCTTTTGAGATACATGCCTTCCAATCTAAAAACTCAATCTGTTATGTATGAGATGATTTGAGAACAGTAATGAATTGCCTGCATAGGCAAAGACTATCCTAAATATTCTCTATTTAATTCCCATTAAATTATCACTGCATAACCTGCATAGAAGGCAAAATTACTATTTTTTTCTTTCTCTGGAATTTGGTTTGACATAGCCTCAGGTTTGGCATAGTCACTGGAGATGTCATATATCCTAATTTATAATAAGTAACAAATTCAGATCTGGTTCTCCTACTCTCAGTGGAATTTCATTTTGAGAATACAATTCAATTCTTCCCTTACAACCTTAGAAAACACAAAAATGCTGATCCACTAAAAAGTCTGGGCTCTATAGCTTTGTTCTGCTTTAGTGAAGGTAGCAACATTGTTGCTATCCTACATTGAAATGGAAAAATTCTAAAAAATTAAAATGTATTAGAGCACACTGAAAATCAGTTTTCCTCCAAGAATATGGTTTTATTCCCTGTAGTTAAAACATAATTATCAAATAAAGCTGGGATTGTTGTTGCATTTGGGAATGATATTTGCTATACTTTTATTATCTCTGCAATTTTCAAAATGTTAATTCATGCCTACATTTGCAGATCAAGTTTATTATGTTTAAGTTAATTATGTTTCCAGTTCAGATATTTTACTTTTTGTTGGATTTTACTGTGATAGTTAATTATTCAATCAGTAGATGTGACCTTGTTCCTTAGCACAGAGTGGGATACATATTTATTCACAGAAACAGGTTTTTACATCCTAATTTAGATAATAAAAGTCTTGTTGCATTCTGGCAGTTTACGCTACTACGTTTTATCTTAGAAATGTGGCATTATCTCAGCAATATCATGCAAATGCCAAAGAAAAGAAATGGTTTTATAAAGCAGAAGAAAGAAGGAAAAAACAGCAGGATAATTTGAAAGAATTTCAGACCCTATATTATTCTGCAACTGGTTGATAAATTGGTTTGATACCAATGTAATAGCTGGCACTACAGAATAATGCTAATTTTACTGTCTTCAACTTTAACTTTTTTTAACCGTTTTAATTCAAACATCCACAAAAAGCTTGTGTTGGTTTAATTTGCATGTTGTGTAATTTCTTTCAGTAACAATGATTACTGAGGAAATTCTGACTTTGGACATTTTTTTCATTACATTTGAGTGATGGAACTGTGAGAATATAAGTTTAGACTTCATACAATGACAGCTACACTTAATTTTTAAATAAATTAATAGTATTGCAAATGAAGAAGATTCTATGAATCATTATTGTTTAAATGCATTACTGAGCTATAATTAGTACATGGATGGACATGGTTATATATTACTTAAATGCTATGTTGTGGCATAATTGTTACACAAAAGTAATTTTAATTATATCATTAAGAACTCAGATACATGATGATCAATGATGGTATAGAGTCCTAATTAAATATAAACAAACAAACAAACAAATAAATACATAAAATGGGCATCACCCAGTTTTTACAAACTGCATACCAACTCTTCTCTGGTTTTGATCCATCAGTCTGTCCAGTCTTTCCATAAGAAGAGTCATATAAGCTGATTCTTATGAGTATCTTCTACTGCCAGACCTCTAACTTCTCTAATACAGTTGTCAGGGATCAGAAACATTCCCCTCACTGAATTAATTAAATGTAAAGGGGATGATGAGGGGATTGGCTAAGTATGGAAGCATCTGAGCAAGATGCAAATGGTATGGAATAAGGGGTGGAATGTCCTGGTTTGAGGTAAAACAGGAACAATTTTGTTCAGTAACTTTGCTTCTTAGCTAGACCTATCGTAATTACTGAAACTAGCAGTATATTTTGCAGACTTTGTTCGCTCTCTCAGAGTGATAAGATCTATGTTTATAATTGATACCCAGGCATGGTATGCAGACAGGCTCTTGCTTAAACTTATTGCTATAACACCCAAGGCCAACTAACTTGGTTATTTGACCCATTGGAGGGTTGGGAGCAGAAAAGCGTAGTGGGGTCCCACCTGTGGGAAGGAGCAGACAGGACAAGTGACCCAAAACTGACCAACAGGGTATTCCATCCCATCTGCCTCATGCTCAGTATAAAAGCTGAGGCATCAAAGGGTCAGCGCTCTCTCTCTTTCTTCAATGGCCGACATCTGAGGAGGACTCAGTTTGTGTGCCTTTGATCCTGATCCTGAATGCAGATCCATAATCCAGTTCCCATTCATCACTGAGTCCATTCTGGGACTTCCCCAGTGCCACCCACTGATGTGATTGTCATCCTGGGAGCTTGATACGGTTTTGTACATATTTCATTATTTTCTTTTTATTTTATTATTAATATTTCATTAAAGTAGTTTAGTTCCTTCTCAACTCATAAGTCTCTTTTTCCCTCCTCTGCTTCTCTCTTTGAAGAGGGATAGGGGGGAGGATCTGTTGGCCCCATCTGGGACACACATCATCCCCAGTAGCCCATTTGGCCTAAACCACAACAGGTTTATATACAGATGAGAACACTGGCAGCAATTTGCTAAAAAAACCCAAGCAACCCAACATCCTTTGAAATGTTTCCATTTTTGTTCAGCCTCTGTTCGTGCCTGAAAATCTATGTTTGTGGTATAAACAATGTAGCAATGGAAAATGGTTCTATGGTAGGTAAGAGAGAGTAAAGACACTGGAGAGATGGCAGAGACGCAAAGACTTTTGGAAGCAACCCACTAGGGTCCTACACAATCAAATAACTTAGTTCTCTGTCAGTTCACAAGTTCTCCTGCCTAAATTTCATGTTTAGTTCATTTCCAAGTATTATTCTGGAATACGCCATTCAGTTTGCTTTGAGACAAAACCCAGGTGAGGCTCTAAAGATTGCTTGCCCCAAATACCTATCATTTTCAGCAATAAGGAGGAGGGTGTACCAGTTTTCTTTCTCTCTGTGATTAATCTACATGATTTTCTATACATTTCAGCAAGATTTGTGTCTCAAATGCCTCTCTGTGTAAGAGTGCATGCTGTTACCCACATCCCAGAAAACACATATTTTCAGTATCTTCTGTAAAATATGTCTCTGGGAGTTGAGAGATAGTCCTTCTCCCATTATGTTAGCAACTACGAGGTTTAAAAACACTTAATGGTGTACCATGAGCCAAGGTGACTCCATGTTTGACTCATGGTATGACCTCTGCACAAACTCTTGCAGAAGCAGTAGACACATCCAGAGAAGTTTTGGATGCCCCATCCCCTTGAAGAATTCAAGGACAGGTTGGATGGGGCTTTGAGTAACCTAGTCTCATGGAAGGTGTCCCTGCCCATGGCAGGGGGTTGGAACTAGATGATCTTTAAGGTCCTTCCAGCCCAAATCATTCCATGATTCTATGATTCTATATATGACCTATGCCTGAATGCATTTTGCAATAAGAACTCAACGGAACTGGTGGAAACTGTTTTAGAAGTGAGGTGAAGATGCTGCAACTCATAGCTGATGACAGATACACACCTGTAAGAAGATTGGGACAAACCCAGTCTTATCACTGTGGGAGGGTAATACCTAACTATCCATCAAGAGGACCCTCTGGAATAAACAGAGCTGCTTGTATGTGTAATAAACTAGTGGGTGCTGTTTATCAGGTCCTTTCATCTGAACTATTTTTGCTCAGATTAGTTGCTGTAGTCCTTCACACAGAAAAGGAAATAAGTATTTGGTGAAAATAAGACAAGTGACAGTGCAAAATTCATATTTTTTTAATCCTGAAAGACTGCACTTACTTTCTCAGACACTGTTTAATTTACCTATCAGGAAGTGTTTTTGAAAGATAAGAAATATACCAGGAAAAAAAAAAGTAACTTCTGTGAGGTTGTGAAAATAATATATCAGTTATTATGACGTTAACGAACAGTTAAAACCATGTTTAATTGGAACTAGACAGAGATTGTCAACTCATTGCCATGAATTAACCTACTTTGCATTCATTTTTTAATGATTATTAAAACAGAATGTAGTATTATATAACACAGATTTATCATTCATGTCTATTAAATTCTATTTGACATAAAAGGTGATGTTTTCATATTACATAATTTTCATTATGAGTAGTGTGACATTTATACCTGAGGTCACAGGGTCTATTTTAGACATATATTTCACCATAAAAGGAATTGTATCTAGTAATTTTCTGTTTCTTTCAATACATCATAAGGAAAGTTTGAATTATCTATTTATGAGTAAATATACTTATTTTAGGGTGAAGGAATCTTACCCAGCATGTCTGAACCTTCTAATAAAATATATCTTAGATACTCAGGCGTCTGCTTCCAACCAGTCTGTATTGTCGTAGACAGGACAGAGATTATGAGTTCTCCAATTTATAGGGAAGGGAAGAAAAGATAAGAAAGGGGAAAAAAAAAGAAAGAAAAAATAATAAAAAAACAGATGCAAAGGGAACTTTCTTATGACTCCCTTGCAGTTTTAAAATGGTGCATAAAAGAATAGAGTGTGGATGGTTCCAACTAGGATATCATCTCATGCTCGGAAACATCAACTTTTTTTTTTTTTTTTAAGTCATTAGGATAATATAAACAAAAGTTCGTTCACAATTTCATCATAAATGCGTATTACAAAAATAATCACTAGATGTAATAATACTCTGATATTATCTTATGGTAAAGTGATTTACAAACATTTAAAGACCCTTTAATGAATGCTAATATGAAACACTGTGATAAAGCAATCTGCACATTTTCTTAAAACACTATATGTGCCTGCTATACTTAATGTATGACTTTAAGTTATGAAGTGTACTATGGAGTGCCATATAATTTGATAAATATAAAGAATTACGTACGCGAAACTGCACATACAGTATAAGTAATTTCCCTGAGGAGACTGGTGACATAATAATAAACCTCAATAATTCAGCTCAAATGATTTGTTAATGTCACAAGTAGCCCCAAACAGAATTACAGTTTCTTATGTACACTACAAGTGTATGCAATTTTTATAAAATAAAGTAAAAGAAATCATTCTTTCTGATCAACACTACCAGTTTAAAAATAAATGTAAGCAATATCTTCTCCTTGCCATTCCCTCAAACCGCTCTCCTTTCGGCTCTTCTCCAGTCTACTTTTGTCACTTTCTCATTCCTCTCTTTCCTCTGTTTCTTTTCCCCCTATTCTCTACCCATACTTCTCAATCCTCTCCAGCAAATATTTTCAATCAAATCCACTTATTGCCATGAATTTCCCTAGGGGAGGACATGAATCAATAGTAGATTAATGTTATTCAGAATGTTCAGTGAGCTACTAATAAAACTATTGAATACTCACAAAAGAGAGACATTTCTTTGCAGAAGAAAACACATTTAGGAATATTTTCTAAGGACCTACCTGGGAAAATCTCCACCCAAGAAAAAAGAATAGAGTAATTCTCTATCGTATTGTTTCCCTTTCCACCAATTATTTTTTATATAAGGCCTTAAAAATGAGAACAGGTTTCCCTTCTTCTCTCTGCCTCCCAGAACCCACAGTTTAATTTGTTTCCTTCCCTAACAGAAAACCAGCCACTACTTTAGAGTTTTAAGGGAATAAGCTCAGAATTCACTCTAAACAGGTTATTTTCCCTCTCACAATCCATAATACCAAGAAACACCACACCTGAAATAAGCATTCAATATTTTATTATTTGCTCTAAATTAGGGAGTAAATATACTGCTCTATGTTTGAAATTAAATGGTGTTTGCTACTGAAATAATTTTACTGCCTGCAATATTTTATTATTTAAATTTCAACCATCTGTTCAAATCAGAACGCAATGCAAAACATCACCTGTGGCATATATATGTTATACTAATCTTATAAAAGAGTAAAATTTAATCATGAAAAAAATCCTTGTGCACTAAACCGAAACTCTTACTGTACTAATCATATAATCCACATATATGATGGATAGGTTCTCCTTACAGTTCTTTTTCCTTAAATCTTATCAAACTTAATGAAACTCAGGTAAAATGTTCTGCTTTTTCAAAGACAAAACCCAAAATTTATGTTTCAAATAAATACGTCCTGAGTACTATATGCAGTTCTTCAGGTTTGAAACAGGATGTAGTAGAGATAGAGATGGTAGAAAAGAACACCTGAAAAGATCAATTAGATGGTGTTTCTGGCTTATTAAATGATACTAAAATGTCTAGGACTCATCAGTTTGGAAAGAAGATGACTGAGAGAAGGGAGGACTGAAGTTTACACAATCATGAAAGCAGAGGTTAGAGGTTAATAAAGCTATTATTCACCAAATCTTGCAGTGCTAGACCTCTGAGGACATTTGATGAAAGGAGGACAAAATGAATTTAAAACAGAAGAAATTTCTTCTCTTATACAGCTGGTGGTAGTGAACTTATGGAACTTTCTTTGCCACAGGAATTTTTGCTGCTAGACAACATCATCCAGTTCAGAAAGGGATTACACACACTTACGAACAACAGGTTCCTAAACAGAAAGGCAGAGACCTGCCCTCAAATACCCATGTTACAAGAGTTGTGAATGCTCAGGGGAAGAACAAGAGGAAGAACAGCAGAAAGTGGCCAGGTTCATGTGCTCTACCTAAGCAGTGTCACCTACTTTGAGGGTTGTAAGGCACTGGAACAGGTTGCCCAGAGAGGTTGTTGAGGCCCCATCCCTGGAAGTGTTCAGGGCCAGGCTGGACGTGGCCTTGGGGAACCTGGTCTAGTGGGAGGTGTCCCTGCCCATGGCAGGGGGGTTGGAACTCGGTGATCTTTAAGGTCCTTTCCAACCTAAACCATTCTATGATTCTATGATTCTACTCCAGCCATCTGAAACAGAAAGTTGTGGTGGTTGGTTTCTTTGTCAGATCGAGGGATGTATGAGTAGGACATATTTTCTGTTTCTGTGTAGTGTCTTGAAGCAATTTTTCTCATGTTACCAAGATACATGCCAACTTCAAAAGCCATTCAGTCTTAAGAAAATCTAGGAAGAAAAAAATAAGTCATAGCCACTATGGAAGAGACTTTTTTTTTTCTTTTTTTTTTTTTTTTTTTCTTTCAGTTTAGACATGGAAGATTAACCAGAACAATAACAAACAGTGGCAGGTAAAGTCCAGGTTTGCTGAAGTAGTCCTGTACTGGAGGTTGTCTGCTGCAGACAGAGTATCAGAAAAAACAGATAATGAAAAGCTCTAACTATGCTCTGAATGATAATTTTTATTAGCTTCAATCACAAATCTTAATGAGGCTGGGAATGCTGTGTATTTTTACTTGTTAATGAGGTGATTCATATCAGCCAAAAAAAAATATTTCTTTCTTTATTTTACTTTCAGTGATCTCAGAACTATTACTGTTTTTTTTTCAAGACAGTTTAAGATACATCTATGGAATGAAAAAATAAAGTTGTACTTCTCATTGGCCAAAAAAAAAGTTTTAAGGTATGGAAACTGGGATTCTGTCATGGGAAATGCTAACCAGACACCTGTTCGTGCAACACCAGACCTTTTAAAAGATTTGTGGACACTATAAACATTCTTAAAGATCCAGCAGTTTTTATAGGCATTTCAACATTATCAAAACTCTATCTGACAAAAAGCAAAAGAATAAGCTGGTGAGGTGTCTGGAGGACAAGACTTATGAGGAACAACTAAGGGAACTGGGGTTGTTTAGCCTGGAGAAGAGGAAGCTGAGGGGAGACCTTATCACTCTCTACAGCTACCTGAAAGGAGGTTGTAGAGAGGTGGGGGCTGATCTCTTCTCCCTGGTGACAAGTGACAGGACAAGAGGAAATGAGTTCAAGTTATGTCAGACTAGGTTTAGATTGGATATTAGGAAATATTTTTTCACTGAAAGGGTTATTACCCATTAGAATAGGCTGCCCAGGGAGCTGGTGGATTCACCATCCCTGGAGGTGTTTAAAAAAAAAGGTAGATGTTGTACTTGCAGACATGGGGACATGGTTTAAAAATGGTTTTGTCAGAGTAGGTTAATGGTTGGACTTGATGATCTTAAAGGTCTCTTCCAACCTCAGCAATTTGATGATTCTATGATTGCCTGTCTCACACAGAATTAAAAAAATAAAATAAAATAAAGCAGTCTTGAATGAATACAACAAAGACAAAATAAAATGCATGTATGGATAATTGAAGTATTTAAAAATAAAGTAATAGAGGTAGATGTTCAAGAAATAATGAAAAATCACTCTGAAAATGTTATTGTCATCTAAGATTGTAAATGCAGATCTAAGCTGAATCCTCTTAAAAGAATAATTTCCAAGAAATCCATCTTACTCTACATCACAACATTGAAGAAGACTAGTGCAACAAATAAAACAGACAGAAAGTGCAATAATTACTTAGTTATTCTAGACAATCGAAATCTGAATTGTTTTGGAAATTTATTATACCTACTTTTCTAGTTACAAAAGTTATAGATATTTATTTTTGCATTTTATAAAACCTACGTAGCATACTAATATATATATCAAACAAATTAATAACCTGTAATAAATTGTGCTTGTAAATCTCCAAACACACACACACAATCTTGTACCACATTTTAAAACCAAGGTATTTATTTGCAAAATATAATATTTAACAAGGAGCATTTTTATTCCTTTAGTATTAGGAATTAGTGCACTATATTTTTTCAGAAAACTAACTACCTAGACAATATGCTTTTCTTTATCTGTTTTTCAGTTCATTTTTTTGAAATAATAGGGTCCTAAAATTACAATATTTTCAGTAACTGTGCAAAACCAAACATCAAAAGATGAATCATTTTTTGATATAAAAGCAAAGTGTTTCCCATCCAATCTATTATTTATTTTTGAGCAAATTATTGCAAGTGGTCTACATTGCAAACAAAGAACTGGATTGAAATAAAATGTTGAGTACAGAAAAATAATTCTAAAGGCAACATATCTGACGAAGTATTGTATGCTACGTTTTGTAGAAGAGGTAGTAAAATGCTATCAACTTACATATTACCTTTTGAAAGTTAATTCAGCTTTTTTTCAAATCATGATAAAATATAGCAAGAAAGCATGGATATTTTAAATTCTTTATTTTCTGTTTCTGTTTTATACTAATGTAATTTACTTGAATGATCATTCAGAAAATATTCTTTAACAAAAATAATAAATAATGAGGTGCAAACCTCATGATGTTCAACAAGGCCAAGTACAAGGTCCTGCACCTGGGTCAGGGAAATCCCAAGCACAAATACAGGCTGGGCAGAGAATGGATTGAAAGCAGCTTGAGGAGAAGGACTTGGGGATATTGATGGATGAAAAAGGACATGAGCTGGCAATGTGCACTTGCAGCCCAGAAAGCCAACAACATCCTGGGATGCACCAAAGGAAATGTGGCCAGCGGGTCCATTCTGCCCCTCTGCTCTGCTCTGGTGAGACCCCACCTGAAGTACTGCATCCAGCTCTGGAGGCCCCAACATAGGAAGGACGTGGACTTGTTAAAGCAAGTCCAGAGTATGGCCACAAAGGTGATCAGAGGGCTGGAGCACCTCTGCTATGAACACAGTCTGAGAGAGTTGGGGTTGTTCAGCCTGGAGAAGAGAAGGCTCTGGGGAGACCTTATAGCTGCTTTCCAGTACTTAAAGGGAGCCTGCAGGAAAGATAGTTAAGGACTCTTTATAAAGGAGTGTAGTAATTGGATGAGGGGTACTGGTTTTAAACTGAAAGAGGGTAGATTTAGATGAGATATCAGGAAGAAATTCTTTACTGTGAGGGTGGTGACACACTGGAGCAGGCTGCCCAGAGAAGTTGTGGATGCCCCATCCCTGGAAGTGCTCAAGGCCAGGCTGGATCGGGTTTTGAATAACCCAGTCTAGTGGAAGATGTCCCTGCCCATGGCAGGGGGGTTTGGAACTAGATGATCTTTAAGGTCTCTTCCAACTCTAACCATTCTATGATTCTATGAAGGTGGTGCAAACTCCAGGAACCATATAAAATCATAGAATAGTTTAGGTTGGAAAGGACCTTGAAGATCATTGAGTTCCAACCTCCCTGCCATGGGTAGGGACACCTCCCACTAGACCAGGTTCCCCAAGGCCACCTCCAGCCTGGCCTTGAACACCTCCAGGGATGGGGCCTCAACAACCTCTCTGGGCAACCTGTTCCAGTGCCTTACTACCCTCAAAGTGAAAAACTTCTTCCTAATGTTTAATCTAAACCTGCCCTCTTCCAGTTTATAGTCATTCCCCCTCGTCCTGTCACTACATGCCCTGGTAAAAAGTCCTTCCCCAGCTCTCCTGTAGGCCCCTTTTAGGTACCGGAAGGCCGCAATAAGATCTCCCTGGAGCCTTCTCTTCTCCAGGCTGAACAGCCTCAACTCTCTCAGCCTCTCCTCATAGGAGAGGTGATAAAGCCCTTAGATCATCCTTGTGGCTCTCCTCTGGACCTGCTCCAGCAGGTCCATGTCTTTCTTATGTTGAGGACTCCAGATAGTAACTTTTTAACTTTGAAACCAATGTAGTTTTCCCAAGTAGCTTAACATCCCAGTGCACTCTCATAAAAATTATGTTTTCCTACTGTTTACCTATTCTCATCTTCTAGAAACCTTTTTCTTGGATTGTTGGCACTTAGAAATTCTTACTGGAACTATGACTCGAAGTGCAGTGCAACTAAATGTTTTTGTTTGTTTTATTTCTTCTCATTCAGTTGTTCATAATATGAAGGTATTTTCCAGCTTCTACTTCTGTTTTATTGATTCAGCTTGTATGTGTGGATCTAAATGTATGCAAGTAAATGGGAGGGACTCATTTAATACCAAATAAACATCTATGCGACTGTTCTGACTTGGCTACATGATGGTATTTGTCATTATGTGATTTGTAGGTACAAACTACTGAGCAACTACTAGACAAAAAGCAAGAAAGATTTTTTGAAAGATGAAACATTTTAAAGCTTCTCGTTTTAGAGATTTTGAGAAAGCAACAATGAAAGCATATTCTCATATTTGTTTTTTTCTTGCTAGATTTCCTCAAATTGGGGGTGGGTTGAAAGCGTGAGTATTTTCTTTCCTTCTTTCTCTCTCTTTTTTTTTTTTTTTTTGGTTATAAAATCCACCAGAGAGTATCTTCTTCAAAATTCAATTCATCTTCTTGAGTGCTAGTGTTTGCTTTGGGAGCTCTACATTATTGGATTGTATGGTATATGTTTGTAGCTATATATCTCCTGATCTCCCCAGTGTATTCACATCTGAAGTGTCCGTGCATAAACTATTCTACCTAAAGGCACATATAACATTCACCTTAGCTGGTCTTTTAAGTGAATGTCAGAGTAGAGGAATCTGATTCAGGGAAGCACAGACCTAAGAACACTTTTTTTTTGGTAACCTGTTAGCTGTTTTGACAGAGCTAGATGAGACCATCTTGAAGAAGAAAAAATGAGATCTTCAGAATATAAAAGTTGGGGGTTTTTAAGTCAGCACTTGAATAATATCCTTACCAAGGAGAAATAAGGTAAGATGTAAAGAACTTCGTTAAATCGAGCTACGGTTTTATTAATTTAACTCATTTGGAAAAGATCAGAAATTATTTTGTGAAATACAAGTCATTATTTTGTCTAAAATCATTCTGCCTGGGAAAGCGCTGGCATCAGTTCCCTCTTCTCCACTGCTGGCCTAAGACTCATATCTATCCATTTGCCCATTAAACCAGCAAATAAGAAGGGGAGAGATTGTTTTTTGTCCCCTTATCCCCCTGTTTTTGATATATAGGCTTAATAATCTCTCGAATCAATGTCCTACCACATTCCACTCTTCTGTGGAACTTCAAATTATGAGATTTTTATTGTATCTGAGTCATTTTGTATATCTTGCAGAGCAACTCACAGGGCTGCTAAAATGATAAATCTAGGCAGTCCAATCCACTGATGGACAAATTTTGTTTTATATTATATATATATATAAACAAATGTTTACAAACACACAACTATGTAAAATTAAGCAGTAATATATAGTCCTCACTGACAAACTACTACCATTCAATTGACAAAATATCCTTGGAATATCAGGAGGGTGGGCCTTGTATACTCCAAATCTGAGGATGCAGATCTTTTAAATTCAAGCTATTTGCAATTTGTTCTTAGCTTCCTTGTCTGGTCACCTTATAAGGTTTCCTGTTTCTTGCACAAACCTGGTAACGTCTGCTCATCTCCCTTGAATGACTGGGTCTGAAATAGGGCAGTATGTTGGTGCAGTGTTTTGTGTTGGCTTGTTGCTTGTTTGTTTTTGTTTTTTTTTTTAATTGAAAATAAACATGTTTATTTGGACAAAATCAGAGATCATATGGTAATAAAAATAGCATGAAAGTTAATACTAATATTGTCATCAAATTAGGTAACATCAAAGTAGAATTTTAGATAATTTTTAATTTTTGGTATCGGATTCTTCTGAAATTTTTGTTTATATTTTGATTATAGTTATTTGCCTGGAAAATCAGTCAGATTTCCTTTAAATGCTGTTTTATATATTATTTCTATGGTATTATTCTTCTTGCAGGAATATGTAGCATGCATTCAATTCACAATTTTTAAAAACTGATAAGTAGTTTGCAATTTTTTTTTAATTTGTACGTATGTGCTTATACATTAGAACCAACAGAAGACTAATCCATGCAATATATTAAGTTATGCCAACTTAGAAAATCCTGACCTACTCAGCATGGATACAGAAGGTGAAAGAAATCACTATGCCTAAAGCACTTTGAGAAGTGAATCAATCTTCTCAAATCCCCAAGTAGACTAGCACAGTCGCTATTTCTAACCAGAAAATTGATCTTATGCAAAGATGAAATGAGTGTCTGATTGACAGGAAGGGGTTTATACAACTTCTCAAATGTCCTCAAGAAACAAAAGCTAATGTGCAGATTTTTTTCAAGGCTGCCTTTCCCAAATACTAACAGGGGAAGGGAAATCCATAAAAGCACCGGTGCCCTTGCTGCAATTCTAAACAGTGATGACTTCATCCATGGAGGAGCACTGGCTATTATGTAGTATGCAATTTAATTTGAAAAACCTGCTCTAAGTGCCTGTCTACTGCTGACTTTTGTAAGACTCGTCACAGAATTAGTTCATACTGAGTAATTGTGAGAGAAGCAAATGTTAGCATCTCAAATTATGTGGATAAATATGATCCAGTTTTATAACCATTTGCCCATTTTTCAGATTTTGGATATGAAAGATGAATATGTAAATATCAGTTAATGGCAATAATAGTAACTTGAACATTCCGAGAAAATACTGCAACTTAATAAATAAATATATATTTTTCATGAGAATGCCCAGTTTCAATGTGTTTATTTAATGTTTCTTTGGTCTAGAACAGAATGCCTGAGTTATTTTTGAGACTGTCTTTTCTCAGTGCTTAGGCCTGGACACCACCATCAAAAATAATTTTAGTCTCAGATAAACGAGTGCGCCTGTATGTCTTTGGTGTTCTGTGCAAAGCATACATTTCATTTTCCCATGACTAAAGCAAACCCCAATCTATGTTGTACAGAACAATTTAGTACCCTATTTGGCGTTACAATGTGTCCAAGCAAACTGGCATACTTTCTAGCATCAATTAAGAGGTTAAAACTGCGTCTTACTTCAGTAGTGACAGATGCTTTGTGCATATTGAGCTGCAGCAATCCCATGGTATTTGAATAATTAGTGTGTTGAACTATTTGTTTCATTACAGCAGAGATAATAATGGGGCCTATAGCAAGGAATGCTATGAAGATTTTCTTCTTGCTAACTTAAAATTTTAAAACTTAATAAATACATTAATATAGATGCCGTTTTGTTAGATCGGTATTACACTATTAAGAGCCACAGAATCATAGGCTTATAGAATCATAGAATGGTTTAGGTTGGAAGGGACCTTAAAGATCATCTAGTTCCAAACCTCCTGCCGCAGGCAGAGACCCCTTCCACTAGACCAGGTTGCTCAAAGCCCCATCCAACCTGGCCTCGAACACTTCAGGGATGGGGTATCCACAACTTCTCTGGGCAGCCTCTTCCAGTCTCTCATAACCCTCTTAGTGAAAAATTTCTTCCTAATACCTCACCTAAATCTACCCTCTTCCAGTTTAAAGCCATTCCCCCTCATCCTATCCCTACATGCCCTTGTAAAAAGTCCTTCCCCAGCTTTCCTGTAGGCCCCCTTTAGGTGCTGAAAGGCTGCTAGAAACGAAATATATTCTTCAAGTTTTTTAATCAGTCAGGATAAAATTTAAGCACATGTTGTCCTAGACTGGAGCCACTTTTTTCTATAATGGGCTGGAAGATGAGAAGCTGTTCCACTGAAAATGGCTGAAATGAATTTTAAAATTTTTGATAGAAGCTTACATGAATTTCTCTATCTGGATAAATTTGCCATGGTTATTAATTATGATTCTTTTCCATATAGTACTTGTAGCTGTGAGATCCAAGAATATTGGCCAGACCTTGTCTGTAGGTAAAATTAGGATCTTATGTAAGGCCTAATAGTATGGCGAGAAAGAAATAGCTAAGGCTTAAGGGAAGCATGACCTTCTTCAGGGCTATGTAAATAAGTTACCTTCCTAAGGCCTATTAGGAAGATATTAGTCTTATGTACAAACTGTCTTCTAAATACTCTAACAGGCTGCAGTTTTAAATCTCATTATCAGTCTTTCAGACTCCATTAGCACCCATTCTGCCTCTTGAACCATGCAATGTCCCACAGAGACTGTGCTTTTATTTATTTCTAATAACACTATGTATTCCATACAATCTTGTTACTACTGGTTGCTGTGTCATATTAGCTAGGATTCTTCACTGCATATATCAAGTATCACTCCATTTCAGGATAAGGAATACAGCTTTCTGCTGTGTTTGTTTCTTTGTTTAGTTTGGTTTGGTTTTAATTTGTTAAGAACTATGATATATGTCCAGAATCTCATCTGATCCACCATTTTAAAATCATAGAATCATAGAATGGTTTAGGTTGGAAAGGACCTTGAAGATCATCGAGTTCCAACCCCCCTACCATAGGCAGGGACACCTCCCACTAGCCCAGGTTCCCCAAGGCCCCCTCCAGCCTGGCCTTGAACACCTCCGGGGATGGGGCCTCAACAACCTCTCTGGGCAACCTGTTCCAGGGCCTTACAACCCTCAAAGTGAAAAACTTCTTCCTAATGTTTAATCTAAACCTGCCCTCTTCCAGTTTAAAGCCATTCCCCCTCGTCCTGTCACTACATGCCCTAGTAAAAAGTCTTTCCCCAGCGCTCCTGTAGGCCCCCTTTAGGTACTGGAAGGCTGCAATAAGATCTCCCCGGAGCCTTTTCTTCTCCAGGCTGAACAGCCCCAACTCTCTCAGCCTCTCCTCATAGGAGAGGTGATAAAGTCCTTAGATCATCCTTGTGGCTCTCCTCTGGACCTGCTCCATCAGGTCCATGTCCTTCTTATGTTGAGACTCCAGAGCTGGATGCAGTACTCCAGGTGGGGTCTCACAAGAGTGGAGTAGAAGGGCAGAATCACCGCCTTTGACCTGCTGGCCACAAAACGAAATACTGTGGACTTCTGTTCTTCAAATAAGAGTTTATAGTAGAAATATATGGTTTTAAACTTCTGCATTTTTAAATAATATAAACATTTTACCAAGTTAAACCATTACTTAGATATTTTTAAATTAATTGTAAACATAGGACTACTGAGAGTCTTGGTTTGGTTTTTTTTGTTTTTTTTTCTGTTGTTTGTTTATGTTGGTTTGTTGAGGTTTTTTTTTTTTTTACTTTTTACTCCTCTTCTCTGTATGTTTTGACTGCTTTGGAATTCTCAGCACAATATTATACAGACACATTCGAGCTCAGTGGTTATTCCTGAAACTCCTACAGACAAATTCAGATTTGAATGCAAGTCTCTGGGTACTAGATCCATAATTTAGCAATCAGATTTTGTATTTGCTACAGCGTGACCTTGACATGTATGCGCATAAAGATTCTTACATTTTGCATGTATTTTAATACCTAGCAGTAAATATCTATATGAAATCAACATGTAATCTATATAACCATCTCTGTTTTTTACTCTCATGCATATTCATGACTATTGACTGCAAAGTTTTTATTATGGTCAATAATAAAAATCATAGATATTTGTCTAACATATGTTAGATTCCCTCCCTCCCCCCATAGAATTTGTTTTGGTGTTTATTGTCAGGTAATATCATCCAGAGTTGTCCTTACCTTACATGGATATATTTTCTTTGATTTTTTTTCTTTTTTTTCAAGTAGAGGTAATATGTGCAGTTTAAACATTTGTGTGTGGATTGCTTTTGTTTTACTTTCTCCTTTCACCTGAAGAAATCTCAACAGGATGCACTTGACTTTAGGATGACAAGAAGTGCAACTTGTAGTAGATCTTACTTAAATTAAATTTAAACCCAAGATTCACAAGAAGTAAGTGAGGACAGAACAGAGACCAAAGTCTTAATCTACAAAGCAGAAATCTAACTCACTTGACATGCAGTATCCTACTTGGATGTCAACAGATGGTTTCAAACTGTAGCAAAGGTTGAATTTCTTTGACATTTGAAGCACAGTGGTCTTTAACATCTGCTGTCCCCTGATGTGTGCTTGACAGCTCATTTCAGCAAGGGATACACAACATCGTATAGGCATTTTTTTTTCCAGCTTGTACAGCTGGGAATAACCTGGTCCACAAAGGTTAATACCTTTTAAAGTATTTGGATACACCATCATATTTTTGAGATGTTTTTCAATTGTTTCAGCAGCTTCTAACATTTACAATTAGAGGTTTAATCTGTTCCAGGAAAAAAAAAAAATACTTGTTTACTTAATAGTATGTTCTTTTCCATTGCTCCAAAATAGTTGAAATAAATACTGATTTTCATATATGAATGTCAATCATATACAAGCAAATGGCTTCAGCAGTAGCACAGATGGAAATAAATAATTCTGACAGATAGTATTGTTAATATATCATTTATTGAACCTTGTTTTTAATTCTATCCTATTGTTGCAATCAATTTATCTTTTTTTTCCTTCTTTTCATAAAATAAAAGAATCCAAGTAAAAGGGAATACATCGAAGCTTTTGATATCTTGACAACATAGCAAATAACATTTGTTAAAATGTATGTTTTAACTGTGAACATTTATTGTTTTTTAGTATAAGCAATAACCAATGCAATTAATGAGGATAAATTTAATAGGATGGAAATACATTGAATTCATGACTTTGCTGCTTATTTCTTTTTCCTTGCCAAAATAAAGGCTCTCATCCCCCAGGTGGAGTTCGTCTGTGAGTTGAAATAAATGGCAGACAAGTACTACATATTCATGAATTTCTGGAAGAAACATATCCCAACTATGAAATCTCCAATTTCTTTGTTAAATGATGAGGAACATTCCCCATGTAGGGTGTTACTTTGTGGTTGCCTTCAGCTGATCTAAGACTGCTTTGCCATTTCCTGTCATCTCCGCTTACTGACCCAGATGAAAACTCCCCATGGTGGATGGGAAGTGATGTTTTTTATTTTATTTTTTTCCAGCCCATCAAGAATAAAAGAAATAGGAAAAATGAGGATTAGCAGATGTGTTCCACTACCACACTAATCTGCAGTATCATCACATTTCTTTCATCAGCTTCCCTTCTCAGAAGAATAACTGTTGTTCAGTTTAGCTAAATTAACTCTTTTTTATCACTACTATTACTTATATTTTTCAGTGATCCTTCTCTAAAATGATAGATGACTTTTTACAGAAGAAGCTGAACAAACACAGCTAACATAGGAAGACTACCAGGTGAAATTTCTAGTTTTTTAAGATATAAAGTTCTTACAAAAACATCAAGTCTTTAAAAATAATTCCAGAGTCTCTTTGTCCATGTCTAGAATTAACACCTAAAGCACTAAATTTAATTACTTCAAGGCAAATTGACTGAAGAATTTTCATAAGAAATTGACCATGGTAGAAAACATATCCCCTATAGGTCTTTTGTCATATCTTTCAGTCTTGTGTCATTTGTCTTAGTCACCCTGGGTCATTTCAGATTTCGTTAAACATCAGTGACTGTAACTGAACTAAGCCAAAAGTACCAATGGAGGCTAAAAGTTGATGAATTTTACTGACAAGTGATTAAATTCAATTGGCACGTATTGAATTCAAGGGATACCTAGTAACACAAGATGCATGAGCAACCTTCCACCCTTAACCATTGTGTGGTATTTGAGATCACAGTGATAACTGCTGTATTTAGGTTATATTGTGCCCTGAAATGTGTGACCTTACTGCTCTCTGAACTCTGATGCTGGTAAACTTCGCCTTGATTTATTAGTAAAGACATAGCCCAAAGAGCCCTATATGTTCAATCAGTTTGTTGAATCTTGCGGCACTGAATGTCTACAGAATAACTCCACATCATGTGTGCAATAGATGAAACCTGTTCAGTAACTGTTTTCTGCTGATGGTAACACAAATTCAATGCCAAGGTCTGGGGCTTCGGCAGTGCACATCCATGAAGACAAAACTGCTACTGATGCTGACTGACGTGCGTGATCATTTGGTTAGTGCATGCTTTAAAAAAAAAAAAAAAAAAAATCTAGTCTCTGCAGCCAGTCTTTTTTTATAATAAGTAATATAAACATTTGCTTTTGTCTTTATGGGAGAAAAAAAAATGTCATTCAAACACTGCCGGCTTTAATCCATGACTTTCTACTACTGTCTGCTGTTGTACAAACTGAATAGATATCTAGTTCCTATGTAGATACTTTAGCAAATTTTAAATCTCAGCTCTTACATGCCCTCAGAGACATTTTTACAAATACATACAATACTTTAACTTTGTCATATCAGGCTTTCTTAGCTTTATTATTATCACATATAATCTTCAGGCATGCAATGAATCAGTTGTGCAGTCTTTGAGCTCATTGTATCCATGTCAGAGTTTCTGCCCTCAGGCTTTCCATTGTAGCTTATGCAGTTTTTTACATGGAAGAATTAAGTTCATGAACTGATGCATTCTGTATTCCTCTATTTCCAAATCATTCCTTTTCTACAAACTATGTTCAGGGTTTTAAAATGTGAATATCACAAAACTGTAAGTAAAATTTTTAGCCCATTTTAATTTTAATTCCTTATTTTTTCAGGACAATACTCTCAAAAGTGTAGCAAAATTACCTTTAGATGGTAAAGAGCCTTAAAAATAGGAAACTGTTTCCTCATTAGTTAGATATTTAAATATTGATGAGTCAGGACTATTTATTCTATATTAAGTATTTGAAAATTTTTTATAATCAACTGCAAATCAACAAATCATTAACTACAAGATTAACTTAAAGCATGTAGAAAAAACAGCTTGATATTAAAGAACTTAGACTATTAAATTGCAAACAAAACCAGTCTAGTTTGGAAAATGGTAGCTCTTGCTCGTGTGCTGTTCTGTTTCTGCTGAAGACCAGAATACATACATAGGTGAAATACTCATATGTAGATCTACTGTTCATGCCTCAACTATGTCCCACGTTAAATTGTCTTAAATGACTGGGAATATTCAGGGAATAAATGTTTCCTCTGCAAACTTCCCACAGACTTCTAATTTCTCTTTATGCTAAAGAACTTCACTGCACACATTTATTCTAACGTTCTGTGAGTCTATGGGACTGGATTTACTCCCTAATGTATTCCTTTCTACACTAGTCTTAGAATGTCAGAATGCTCCTATATTTTAATAAGAATGTGGTGAATTCCTAGTAAATGTCACTACATCAAAATAATGTGTTGTCTGACTCATGTAATTTATTGAAGAGACAGGAAATTTTAGTATTTCTAAATGTGAATAAAAAATGCCATCACCATTGGCAGTAGGGATATAATACAATGAATCACATTACGCATCTGGCAGATACACTCAGAGTTGTTTGAAATTGCCAAATGGTTTTGATCACAGACATAATAGTGGTCTCCCGTGACAAGACTTTAGACAGTTTAAGCCTGCATTTCTTGCCATTATCTCTTAGTATCTAACTCTTGAATTTCAAAAGTGAAATGAAGGAAATTCCTCTAATGTATATTTCTAATATGACAGAATGTATCTTCTTTGACATATTAATCTCTTTACCCAAGTAGATTACTCAGAAATGGTGGTCTAATTCATTAAACTATTTTTTAAGGTATTTGATGATTAAAAATGAGGTTCCAGTTCGCTCTTGTCTTTTTTAACTTTACAATAAAAGTAGCTTTTTTGTTTGTTTGTTTAAACTGTACTGCACTTGATCTTCAGTAAACCTTGTAGGTTTTCCCAAGATTCTGTGAATAAAAAAAAACCAACAAAACAACAAAATATTATCTTCTTTCTTCAAATATTAAGCATAATGTGGAAGTGATGCCATCTCTCTATCAACACAGAATTACTTCATATCTTGGAGTATGAACAGAAAAATTGCTCAGAAGACTTTTTTTTTCTTTAAAAGAAAGAAAAAAAAATAGTCCACTAAACCAGCCTATAATATATTGGTTGTGGTCAAAATTACCCTCTATCTTTGATAAGTAAATGATTGAGAAAAGACCTGAGCTCAAATGTATACACAGAACTAGTAATATCAATAGAGAAATTAATCTGCTTGTATGTTAGATGTTGAGAAAGTGCTTACCTATGTTGCACATAAAGGAGATTACTAACTCAGGTCTACTGGCCCGTGTGGTCTAAGATTAGATAAAGTTTAACTATCTGAAGTTAGTGGATATGATCTTGTCTTACATATCCAAATGCACAGACTGTTAACTGTAGTTTGCTCATGAGGTTAGTTGTGAGGGAAGAAACAGAATGTCTGAAATAACTAATGCTCAGCTCTGTACAACACACAATTTTAAATCAAAAGTGACAACCTGAACAGCACTGAAGTGCCATTACTAGAAAAGGAAACATCAGAGACAAAGCAGACACAACCAGGAATACCACTGACAGGCCGTAGCCAACGACACATTCTGCATATAATAAATTGCCCTTTTCCAGTTTTATTATTTATAAACTTCAGGGAATAAACCAGACAAGACAGAATAAAACTTGAGAATCCAAAATGGTAAAATTGTATGGAATTCCTATTTGAAAGATATGCCACTGCCATCCTCCATCACTGAAATATACTCCTGTTTCTTATTCACTTCTCTGGAAGTGATCAGAAGAGAAGAGAGTTCTAAAAAAAAAAAATTACATTAGTACCACCAAAACAGAACATGTAGTCTAGTCTGTGGATGAAGCATTTGGTCATCTATGAGTCTTTTAAGTACCTTTGTGTGATGGAGGGTAGTGCTTAGAACTACCACAGCAGAAAAATAACACATCAGTATTATAAAATTTCAGGATGTCTTTCTAAGTAGAACAATTACAAATCACAATAATCACAGGAAATAGTTAAAAAATGCAAATATAAATAAATCATAAATACTTGTATCTAAAATATGGTTTAGTACTATTTTCCTGTCGTGTAACTTAAGCAACTCTAATGTATTCATTTCTCTGCATGATGATTTTTATGTAAAAATAAATATTTCTAAACTTTTTTTTTCTCTGAATCCATGACAAAACTGAGTTGAAAAACAAAAAAAGGGAAGTGAACGGAGATGAAAACACTGGGTGAGTGAAATGAAGGTTTGTTGCCACAAATTTATACAAATATACCACAACAAAAATGACATTACCTGGTTCTACAATTTGCCTACAAAATGAAACCCATGTAAGCTTTAAGGTACACTTGACAAAATTGCAGAAATAATTAATTTGCAAGAGTTAAAGTTTGACTGTCAAAAGTCATTCTACTTCAATCTCTGTTATCTTTTTCTTACTGGAGAATTTTGAAAGTGTGGTACAAGCTAGACAAGTGAAAATGACAGGCATGTAACATGATTTAATATTTACTGGATGATGTTCCTGCGTTTGGAAATATAAAATGAGATTGCATTTGGTAAGGTTTGTGGATGCAAGAGGAGTCTATTAAAACTTTCTTTCCCCTCAAATGTAATTTTCAGACTATTTCTATTTTTTCTTTTTTTAAAAAGACTCATTTTTGTCCTTATGCCATGCTAGCCTGGAAGTAAATTAATGAAAAATGTAAATATTGCAAATTCAGAAAACTAAAAAAGGTGTAATTGTGAAAGCCCTCATCTTTAAATCTTACAAGGCCCTTACTAATATATTCATATTACTTAAACTTTATAAAACCAAATAAAAAAGTTGTGACTCCACTAAGTATAGTCAAGGAGACTACTAAAAGCCTTTGCACAAACGAAAGTTTATATTTCAGAAGCCCATAGCGATGGCACAAGAGCTTCCTCCTTCAGTCCTCTACTTCCTCCACTGAAATGACCTTGTAAGAAGAGTGAGACTGAGGAAATTGCTCCACAGCGATTTTGACCATGCAAAGAAAAACTTCCAAGAGAGGATAGTACAGGGATATGATACCTCTGATTAGGATCGTTGCGTTTACTTGCTCTTCATGGAAATTTCTTCCAAACTTCTCCAGCAAAGCATGACCTCTAGCTATCTCAGCAGGACTTTGCTTCAGCAAAAAATATGCTACAGCACTTTCTTTTACATCACTTTGATATTTCTTAAAGCAATAGAGTGAGCTGCTGGATAAAAAGAAAATATGCACAATGAGGAGGATGTAACCCCTTCATTTAATTTTACTATTCTGCTGATGTGCCCTTCAGCACAGGTACTGGTTCCATAATTTGCCTTTCACATCTATTTTGTGTAGCTTGCACCTCAGCTTGGAGGATTTTCATTCAAGTGTTGACCTGACCTGACCCTTTTGAACTTGTATGATATGACTGTCACAGCATAAGACAAAAAAAATATTTGAAACTGTAATAAAGAACTCAGTTTCATTTACGCACTATAGATTTTTGTTCAGCTTCCATTTCCTTTTCTCTTCCTTGCTTGAATGCCACCTAATGACAAAAATGCAGTCATAAGTTAAAACCAGACCATAAACTCCTAGAACATTAGAAGATTATGTATTATGAAAACTTGATACTGTTTATTTCAGTAGACAAAGACTAAAGGAAGCGGGACTGTATAATAATTCATACATACTGTATGCTCCATCTGTTAGTTATTTGGTATTGTTTAATTGATGAGTCTAAGGGGTTAACTCAAGAAGAAGCTGACAGCCTATACAGAAGAAGGGAGACAATGAGTTGACAGCAGCTGTTCCAGCAAATACCTGAGACAATGCAGAAAAAATGCTTTGAAGTCTATCCCTGCCTCCCTGCTGAGCTGTCAAACTGGTTTGATCAAGCTCCAGTCACAGGTGCAAACAGAAAGATTTTCATTAACTTTATAAAGGGACACATTTCGCAAATCTGGAGTCAAAGCTTAGCTGAAACCACACTTCTGCACCTGAGATCTTCAGGTAAGGTTGTCTTGTGTAAGTGTTCAGGTAAGACAGATATGGAAATGAATCTTTTCTTGTATTGGAACTTCTTTTTTAGCTGTTATTCCCATTTGAAATTAAAAAAAAGTATTGTATTTGGCAAAGACTGTTTCAGATCACTGTATTAACCAACTCATTACATTTCTGAGAACTTTGCACTGTACAGTTCTGAGAAAGCTTGCAGGCCTTAAATCTATTTAGACCTATTCATTAATGACATAAAGTTCAGTAAAAGGGTTAGGTCAAAGATAATATGCAGTTCTGCTGTCCTGCAGGTCTTGACTCAATTAGACGTCAAAAATAAGACTAGATCTGATATCGTGACAAGGATGACCTACATATGAATACATAATAAGACAGGGAATTATGTCGGTAAATAGAAGAATACTGTTCTAGCTAGTCTGTAAAGCGAGAACAGACATACTTACGTATCAATTACAGATTCAATGAAAGAAAATTTCAAGCACTAGGAGACCCCTGTTGTTAAAACTTTAAACCACATAAAAACATAGTTAATATGTGATATGCAGCTTTATTCTAGAAAATAAAAATCTTTACTACTTAATAACAGTTCTTAAAATATACCTGTATTTCTTAGACGGTTTCTTGCTTAGCGGTTTTTACTGTTTAGTAGTATAGCACTGAGCTTGAGAACACATCATTTAGTGTATTTTTCTTCTCTTATTCAACCTTGAGAGAGCTACAAGGGCAGAATCTATTTGGTGACAGTGGGATTCATCTAATCAAAACCAGACATCTAAAGTAGAAATGCTTATGTCCGAAATAATCATTCCAGACTCCCTTCATAGTTAATAGTGGAAAAAAAGCACTTACAGGGTATGATTTATACTTGTAGGGTATGATTTATTTTATTCTAACATAGTCATGTAAAGGAGGACAGAAAAATTCCATGTGCTTGCCCAAGACAGCTTCCGGTTACTGTGGAGTTTAATGACACTTAGGAAGAAATCAGCATGTTGAAGTCAGGAGGGCTGCAGAGTGCTAAAATTTGTGTAAAAGCCTTAAAGAACAGCTTAAGGTCCTGAGGGGCTCTGTCTGCAAAAGGAAGTTATAAAGCCATCACGTGCCATCTTGGCACACCCTGAGAGCTGGCGTCTCCATCCCAGGTCAATGGACATGGCTCCTGTTTTCCCATTCAAAGGTTTGTCCGTCAGGTAGGCTGACCACATATTGCAGAAAGGCGCGCGCACACACACACACACTCACACAGAGGACGCTAATACAGCTTGCCACACTTAGTGCCACAGAGGTGCTGCTTTTAACAACATCCACACAAACGCTACCACAGATGATGTAAAACTTAAGTAGGGATGGCAAAGTCCTGATCATCCTCTTTGCCTGATCAGGACTGAAGTTTGCTAGTGAGAGCACACACCTGCACCTTTTAGATTCACAAGCACACACATATTTGTGCATCTCTCAAATATCAGCATGGGCTCGCAGCCTGTCTAATAGCCCTGCCTAGATCCTGGGCCCCCATAGCCAGCATACAGCTGTCCACCTGCTCACTGGTCAGTCCAGCATGATATCCACTGGCAAGCAGATGCACACACTCACACACTTGACTCACAAGCTTTCCAGTACTCACAGATCCCTCAAATACCATTATGTGCTCTCAGACTGCTCAACATCCATGCCTGGAATGTGGGCACGCTTGCCCACTCAGATTTTGAGTCTTGGCAGAAACAGGCTTTCCTCCTCCTTGTCTGCTAGTCCAACTTGACATTTGCTACTGAATGACACACATACATTGGGTTAAAATCACTAAGGGAAAATATACACTCTGGTCCTTCCAGTTGCTGGCACATAAACTCCAGTTGTAGCACTCACAGATGAGATAAATTATACAGAAGGATCTTTAAGAAAGGATGTAATGAGAAGATAGGACAGTTCACAGTTATCAGGTACAAGGCTCAGTTGCACAAGAACACTGACTGGTTGCAGTTTGCACGTGACTGGCTGCTTATATCCTTCCTCTTCCCTATTTTCCCACACTTGTTCCTGATCTGCCCTGATTCTCCCTTTCTCTACTTCTGGTCCTCTCCTTAAACAGCCAAGTAATAGGTTTTTCACAATTCCACAAGCCCCTTGTGGTAGGCCATGATAACTGTCACAAAGTCCCACAGGGACCCCTCCAGCATCCCATAATATTCATGCTAGTCTTTTTTTCCCTTTCCTATCAGTTACAAAGTTCAGGTCAACTCCCTTCAAGGCTACGCCTGAGTGTTTTCTTAGTGGCTCATCAATTAACTGGTCAAGAGTTCTGCTCTTTGTTATTGTCTCTGTTATCACCTGCTCCTCAGGTTTGTGTATCCGTGTGTTTAATTTATCACTTTCTTTGTTATTTGTTATTTCTTTTATACTGAGTAGTCCTTAACCAGATAACTTAATGAACCAGATACTCTCACATTCTCCTTTATATTGCCCAGACTGATCTTCTAGTGCCAGTTGATGTTTTTTCTTGTTCTTTTATCTTTACTGGACATTTATGTGAGCGTGCTCTGGTTCCCATTCGAGGCATAAATCCATGGACTTTTGGGGGTTATATTTGTTGTTTGGTTTTGGGTTTTTTTTTCACACGGAAACCAGAGATGGACAAGAAATACGCTCTGCCATAATCTCCTGCATGCTTATGTCTTTCAGACCACATAATTTAATTTTGGTTCATTCTTAGATGTTGTGACCATATGTAGTTTAGAACTGACTAGAAGGTTCACACAACCAGTAGGCAACAGATGGGTCAAAAAAGAAATCTATTGATGACAGGGAGCCCAAAGGAGATCACTGTAAGAGAGGTGTCACCAACAAGAAAGTAAGCTGCAATCGTGAACGAAGGGAATTAAGTGTTTTTAAAAGATTTTTTTTTTTTCTTTTTGCTATTACTGTTCAAGTTATTGTACACACTTTTTGTTTTTTTTTCACTTTATTTTTCAGTAATCCTAGCCAAATAATCTCTTGGACTTTTTTTTTTTTTTTTTTTTCTTGGATTTTTAATTGTTTCTGTTAAGCACTCTATTTAGATCATCCCATGTGGTTACATTGGAGTTCATGACAAAGCAATGTCATGTTGCAATGCAATGC
Source organism: Charadrius vociferus (assembly GCF_000708025.1). Taxonomy (NCBI): domain Eukaryota; kingdom Metazoa; phylum Chordata; class Aves; order Charadriiformes; family Charadriidae; genus Charadrius; species Charadrius vociferus. The sequence goes on along the minus strand of NW_009648470.1, from coordinate 1,149,258 downwards.
AATGTTTGCTAGAAGGTAACTGGAAGGAATTTGTATGCTGTAATTTCGAAAGCACAGTTCTTACATTTTGTCATTTGCAGTAGCCTATCTGGACATTAGTGCTTAGTTCTGGCTTTTTTCCTGGTTGCTCTTCATTCAGCTTGCTAGTAAGACTGTGTTTTTCAAGCACAAACTGATTCATTTGTAAAGGTCTCCTTAATGAGAACTTTGTCTTTGGACTAAAACAATATAAACATTAGATTGAATGACAGTCGTACAGACATAGAAAAATGTAGGTTGGAAGGAAGCTGTTGATGCCACAAAAAGGAGGGGAGAAGTGAAGGGAAACAGATTATGAGTGAAAGCCTAGGGAAATTTCTGGATGTTTTGTCCTCTTATTCTGACTATTGCCAGGAAACTAAATTAGAGTGAAGACACAAAATTATTCCCATCCTTACAGTAATCTTTATTCAAAACTCTTCATTGATGACAATAGCAGAAGCAACCAATCTAGGTTTCCAGGAACCTGTCTTTTTTTTTTTCTTTTTTTTTCTTTTTTTTTTCCAGGAAACATAACATGATCTGCTGTTGCCTGAAGTAACTCCTACTTTATTAACACATGACATTAGTTCTTGTCTTTTCTTTCCACCTACATTTCCACTACATTTATCTCCACAACACATTCCTGCACCCACGCACTGTATGCTCAAATCAGAATCACAGTACTTGCAGAACGCAGTTTCTCTCCTTGTTGTACTAGTATATCATTTATCTCAGCAATTGTATTTGCAACCTAAAAATTCATAGTACACATTCCAGTTAATCTTAAAAGTATTTTGGAAATTTGGGATTGGAGGTGAAAGCCTTGATTGTTAAGTAACTATTACTGAACTCTTTATAATTAGATAATTTACTAAGATTAAGGCTAATATCAGTTAAGACTAATGATGACAAGAAGACTATTGCAAGGTTTTTCAGGACCCATGATAATATAGGTCAGAAACTAGCCAAATTACATGCCCAAACTTCTTCATGGCTAATTTATGCTCATTCTTTCGGCATGATTATTATCTTTAAAGAAGTCTTTATCCCCCACTTCCTTTTCCCCCCACCCCCCTCTTATATTAATACATGGAGAAAAATAATATTCCCTCTTTTTTTGTTTTGTTTGGTCAGTACGGGCATTTTTGATATCTTCATTATTCCATTTCTTAAAATATCCCTTTACGCAAAGCCTTTCTCTACACCTGTTACCCTCTTGGCCTCTTGAATCTATATGATGTTTACTTTTCATATGCAAATTTCAAATTAGTTCCTTACACAATAACATTAATGCTTCCTTATCTGTATTAGGAATACATTACTGTAGGAACACATTTTCTTTCTTTTTTTTTTTAAATATTTATTTATTTATTTATTTAAATAGCTGTATCATTTAAGGGTCATAAACATTCATAAACATAAGTATTAATACGTATAACCCATTTCTTCTGTTCTTGTCAGAACTGACGACTCCCCATTTTATGTCTTATCTTTCTCTACATTTGTTCTGATCCCAGGAACCTATAATGTATAACTAGTAGCTCTGTAGGCCGTTATCTGGCCTGCTTCTGCTGCTATACAATTGCAAATCCAGTAAGATGTGAAGACTAAGGAAAGAAGACAAGGCTATATACATCTTTCCTTGGTTTAAAAAGGTCAAAGACTCAAGTGAATTCTCTGAATTTGTTCACCTACTAGAGTCAGGCTTTCGCAACTACCTGATGCTTTGCCTGCCAATACCTTGGTGAAAGAAAGGAAAGAAAACTGGCTTCGTTCTGTAACAAATAAGGAGTGACACATCACACTGAAAGCTCAAAGGGTTGCTTTGTATACCAAGTGAGTTTTGCTCATGTAACTGTACATTCAGCCTTTGAATCAGGGCACCTTTAAACAGAAGAATTTAGTCCAGTCTTGCTGTTTCATATTCAAAGTGCCTTTTAATACTAAAAACTCTTGGAGAAAATATCACTGTCCAATAAACTTAGTGTCATCCCCCTTCACAAAACATAAGTTTTCAATTTTGCATATAAATTATTTTACATATTTTCAGTTGCAAGTCAGATAAATTAGATTTTGTTTTCATTACTTGACTTTAACAACTTGTGCTACAGAACTGGAACAAATTCAATAAGGACAATCTTCTTATGCTTGGTCAGGATACTAGTGTGTTTATTTTTTCTTTTTCAGATCTGCAGTATGTACCTATAGATAGAGAAGACATTCAATGCTTGGTTTTTAGATTTAAATGAAATGGATTTGTACCTGTGTGAGACTGAAACATGATCATTTTAGAACAAAAAAGAATAAGTGAAAAGAAAGACATCTTGGACCACAAGATCTGGACAGACATAAAGTCATGAAAGAGTCAGGAAAGGGATATGAAATAAAATTCAAAAGGTTGCTATTTAATGCATGAAAAATAGATTTGAGTGACTATAAGTGGGAAAACTTCAAAAATGTATATAGAAAATGAAGATGTTTTAAAGTCTAATTCAATGCATATTTCACACATTTGGAGGTGAAAGCAAGGTGAAGTAAAAATGTGTGAAATCGGACATTTTGTTGATAAAGGGTACAAAAATAATATGGATTATGTTAGTAACTCATACTCTATATTTGTATATGATGATGATATTCTGAATGTTTGGATGCAGTATTATACTACAATAGATTAAGATTCATCAAGATTAAGTAACAAACAAGGAAGTCAGCATACCAACAAATAAACTGAGATTGCTATATTAGCAGCATCATACTCTATATATTAATGAGAGATTTCTTTATTATCTTTTTGTAATTCTAAGCAGGAGATAGTCAGCCAAGAAAAACTCTGAATTATAAAGGTTGCTCACTGATTTACAGAGTATTTTCTAATAAGCAAGGATAGAACAACTTAGCAAACCGGGAAGTTTTTTACTTTTGTTTCAAAAGGTTATATATTTAATACTGACAATAAGAGTAGGACTCAACACACAACAGCTAAGCTTTAAAACCAAGTTGTACTAATGAAAAGTTTAAGAAAGAAATCTAAACGTACTCATTTTTTGCAAAATAGTGTCTTTTGGTTGAGTTTCATTCACTCTAAAGTTTAAAATAAAGACTCAGAAAAATCTTTATTATTTTTCATCTTTAAAAGGAACTGGATAAACAGTAATTTGGATTTAGATAAATCATCTTGTACTGAACAAACATAGAAAACATATTAAAGGAAGTGCTTGTTGGTGGGACACCCATGGACGTTAATTTGAATAAAGGTTGAATGGTGCCTGATAAAGAAGTTCCAACATTACTTCCACAGCTATGGATATATTTTCAAGTGACAAAACACTTTTTCTGGAGAATTTTCACTACAAAATCAAATATAATTCATACCTTTTATAGTCTGTATAATAAAATTTAGTGAGTAACTAATTTTGTAAGCAGAAATGTCTAATATATGGTCAAAAACTAATTAGGAATACAGTATTTCTTCCAGTAGAAGCTCTCTAGTGTAGTGATCCAACTTTCTTTTTAATCAGTGTGCTAAATTAAGAAACCCCTAAAATATTTCATACTGAGGTGCCACTACATAGTTTATGTTAATGTAAGAATAAAAATGATTTGTAAAGGAAAAGGTTTCAACAGTTTAATAACTTATATTTAAAAGGATAGTAATTTTTATTACTTGCATCAATTTCAAAGTTAAGGCACCTACTGCAATTATTTATATGGTGCATATCAGTGATACTTCAAATACTGTCACCCAGGTCTCCAAAATGTTAACAAATATATTTTAGTACATTCAGTATCAGGAGTTTTATAATCCTACTACTCTAAGCTAAAAGGAAAAAAAAAAAAATCCCTACTGATATTTCCTGCAAATAGGAAATGACCATGTGGTGAATAATTTCCTTAGGAAGCTGTGCTGACACAAAAAAAACCCCAAAACTTATTTGTCAATCTTTTCAACTGTTTTGATGAAAACTCTAATAATGTCTTAGCTATCCTTGAAAACTTTGAAGAAATCTTAGTAACTAAACTTCTTCATGTTATTTACATTTCTTCATTGATCCCTTTTTATTACTGAAATTACATTTATGTATGTCGTGGTTTGGGCCAGACTGGCTACTGAAATGAACCACCAGATGCTCTCTGATCACTCTCTCTTCTGGGAGATGAGGAAGAGAGAGACAGAAACTTAATGAATTTAGAAAAAAACCTGCACTCCTTTAATGAAATATTAATAAAATAATTAATAGAAAATCATATACAATATATACAAAACTGTATCAAGCTCCCAAGATGACCATCACATCATGGGTAGGCCCTGGGGAAGCTGGACTTAGCAACAGATGGGAGCTGGATTCCAGATCTGGATTCAGGAATGGACACATTGGGATCAAAGGCAGACGAACTCAAAGAGTCCTCCTCAGACACCAGCCTTTGAGGAAAGAGAGCTGACCCTTTGATCCCTCATCTTTTATACTGAGCATGAGGCAGATGGGATGGAATACTCTGTTGGTCAGTTTTGGGCTACCTGTCCTGTCCGCTCCTCCCCACAAGTGTGACCCCTCTATGCTTTTCTACTTCCGACCCTCCAATGAGGCATATAAAAAAGTTAGCTGGCTTTGAGTGTTATAGCAATAAGTATAAGCAGGAGCCTCTCTGCATACCATCCCTGGGTATAAATTAGAAACAATCAGGTCTTATCACTCTGGGAGTGAACAGTGTCTGGACAATATACTGTTAATTTCAGAGAGTTCAGTTAGTTAGAAGAGGCTCAGCTGCAAAATAAAATTACTGAACAGAAAATTGTTCCTGTTTTACCTCAAACCAGGACAATGCAATTAAAAGCAAAGTGCTTATTTTGCATTTTACCTTTGCTAACTCCTCCAGGTCCTAGATATATAATAAAAATAAATAAATAAATAAATAAGTGTCTATCATTATAGCAAAACTTAATAAAGTCACAAAGAGGAGTATGGCTATTGTGGTTTGCAATAATTGTCAAAGCTCTGAAGACACCAACAGCCCTGCCTGTCCCTGCCCAGCCTCTGTAGAGCTTCCCCCACCCTGCCTGTAGCCCAGGACCTTATTTCAGCTCCTGGGGATTCCAGCCCCTGACCCAGTTATACAGCAGCATGGAAGGTCTCCAGGTCCCCACAGCCCTGCCCTGCCTGTCCATGGGACCCACCAAGCTGGTCCACCTGTGAGTCCCTGTCTCAGCCTGGCTTTTTCCTCTCCCCATCCCCATGGAGGTGCCCAGTGCCCAGGGCTGGGGCTGCCCCTAGTGCCCTCCAGATGCCCTGCTCCTGTCTGGGGCAGTGGGATGGGCCTTCGCTGCCAGACCCTGCCCTGACAGACCCCATAGGATTCCCCCTCGGTTCCCTGGCCCTGAGTGTGTCCTTAGATAAATACGAGATAAATAAAATACAATAATACAAATAAGACATCTAGGAGTGTATCAAGGCAGCAAAGATCACCAGTCTATCATACACTTATTTACATCCACACATCTGTATTTTAGGAGTTCCTCCCTGCAAAGACAGTTTTAAGCTGTCCATGTTCTTTTTGACATCTAGAGTATGCATTTGAGTTAGGAAGTAGGACTGTGAATTTTCCACAGAATTTGGAATCCAGTTATCAATCACTAGAGTATCTGCATGATTGCAGATCTATATATATACTATATCCTGAAGACTTCATGGAATTGCTCATGTTTAGCTTGAAAGCTGTGAAGGCATCTCCTCAGTTTACGCTGAAGGTTTTCTTAGTAAACTGGCTGACTATTTAAAAAATTGCAGAAAAACACTAAATGCTGACTTCGCTGCCTTCATCTCATATAAACTGCCTATGCTGCGTTTTCTGACAATGTCTGCATTTGTGTCCTTAAAAAGTTTTAGAAAGGGAAAGAACTGTGTTTTTTTCCACTACCAAAAGGCACTATGAAGTGCATAGTTACTTCATACGAGTACCTTTTTTGACTTACAACTCCTGATCAATTTTAGCACACTGCCAGCTGAGTCTTCAGTCATCACGGGTTAATTTCATGAACAGAACACAGATATTATAATCCCCAACTAAGCATCAGTAGTTCTTCAGTACCTCTGTTTAAATTTAGCAACAGAAAGTAGCTACTAAGTTGAAGTGTATATAAAGACCTCTGGCTCAGTGTTTCTACCTTGGAAATGGCTGTTTCTTACCTAATGGGATTTAGCATAAGTTGAAGAACAAATCTTCCCTTAGAAATATGCAAATTAATTTCTTCCCAAGGGCTTTTGTAAATTAAGTCCTTGTTTTCTAGTTTGAAGTCTCACAAAAATAAAATAATAATAAAAAAAAAAAACAACCCACCAAAAAACCTCTAACCAAATAAACACCAAAACACAACCACAAAAGAAAACAAAGAGAAACTGCAAAATATCTGGCCATTTGGGCCTTAGGATAACTTTTTTTTGGGAAGCAGAATATGACAATTCAAAACTTCCTCAGAAAAAATTTGAATGTAGAGGCGTACAGTAGGCCATAATATTAAAGTGTACATGCTTCTTTGTATAGATAAAAAAGGTGATGTCTGAAATTACTGAAGATGAAAAAACACCTATTCCCTGTGTCTTCCAGTTGTCTTGTCTTGACATGTTTTTCTCTATAAGGGTTTGTACCATTCAGAATGGCTTTCAAAGTAAATATATGATAGATATCTTTGTCAAAAAAAGCAGCTTGATTCCATGTTCCAGTTACTATAGGTCAGCATCTATGGTCCCTGGATGCCTGGGACCATAAGGGTTCTCTCAGCAGTCCCAGGGAACAGATTGACTATATAAACAGCACCAAACCAGCACACGCAGAAAAAGAGAAACCCTGCTGCTTCATTATTTTTCCTGCAGCTGTATGGGCTGTCTCGTGCCTCGCTTATAGTTTTATAGGGAGTAATCATATTGAGAACACCTGGGGTGACATGTAATTACAGCATGATTGTGTGGAAAAATGTGGGTCTATTCAAATTTCTCAGGGGCTATAGACAGCTGGTTCCTTTTAATTCTTACAACAGCATGTGTTCTGTAACAGCTGGAGATGTGTTTTTCTATTCAGCCTCATTTGATGGATTGATCATGAGGCAGGTGATCAGCAATTTCTAAACTGTAATCCAAACTCTGCCACTAACTTGCTGTTAGCCTTGGGCAAACCACTTAGGGTCAGATCCACCTAAAGAATGACCTAGGTAAAATATAGATATTTGTGTCCAGAACTGTAGTTTTGAAATCCAAGTTAATCCTGTCTAACTTTAGAAACATCCCAGTACAGAAACTATAGGGGATAGCTGTTTTAATTCTGTCTTAAAGTTCTAAAGATAATTATTCATAGTTTGTCTGCAATCTTTGATTCTTTGCTCATATTTAAGGATGATCAGCAGACAAAAAATTGCTGGACTTGCTGAGATATCAATCCCATTGAACTCTTGAATTGTAACACTCCAACTGAAAAAAAAATAATAATTGCTTGAACAATGATACTATTGGTTTCTTTTGAAATATGACTACAGGAGAAACTTATTTTAAACCATTTTTATCCCTAATCAGTTCTCTTTTCTGCCTGGGGGATGGAGTTGCATATCTTCCTTTCTTTTCCCTTCTGTCTCCTCTCCTAAAAACCAAAGGCATGCCCTATCCATCAGATTATAGGCTTTCTGAAAATAATTCAAGATTTTCCAATCCACAGAGCAAGAAAAATTGAATATGATTAGAACTTAATAGTTTTTCTTTTTAATGAGAACCCCAGACTCTCTTCTTTGACACCAAAAATTGCATATTTATCTTATTCAGTGACTACTTAATATCAAAAGCCTGAATATAGTCATCAAAACCTAATATCTCTTCTTCCTGGTGCATGCTTGAATCACTTTAGCTACTAAATCACATTATCTCAGGTCTAGTAAGTATTGATTTTTTTTTTTCTAATTTTTATGCTGTGAACAGATTTTACAGAAAGGGAAAATATTGTCTTCCTGTTCTTCCTCCATCATGGGAAATGAGAGCTAGAACCTCTGTTGGGTAAAAAAGACAATGAACTGGGTGTTTTTCACCATGTATTGTAAAGGAAGTCTAGGAGCTGAGCAGCAGAGCATGTAGGTGCAGGTTTATAACCCTAGCAGTACAATCCAGAGACCTGTTTCACAGGAATAGAGTTGTATGTTGCATTGTTTATCTTCTAGAGAGCAAAGTCATTTAGGGAGAGACCCAAAAATCCCATATAAGCATGCAAAATGCCATTTAGTTTACATTTATGTGCACAAAGAGAACAAAATAGTTCACAAAATAGAATCATAGAATCATAAACTGGTTTAGGTTGGAAGGCACCTTAAAGATCATCTAATTCCAACCCCCCCCCGCCATCGGCAGGGATAACTCCCACTAGACCCGGTTACTCAAAGCCCCATTCAATTTGGCCTTGAACACATCCGGGGATGGAGTTTCCACAACTTCCCTGGGCAATCTGTTCCAGTGCCTTACCACCCTCAGACTGAAAAATTTCTTCCTAATCTCTCATCTAAATCTATCCTCTTTCAGTTTAAAACCAGTATCCCTCATCCTATCACTACACTTCCAGATAGAGTCCCTCCTCATCTTTCCTGTAGGCTCCCTTTAAGTACTGGGAGACAGCTATAAGGTCTCCCCAGAGCCTTCTCTTCTCCAGGCTGAACAACCCCAACTCTCTCAGACTGTGTTCATACAATAGGTGCTCCATTTATGGCCATACTCTGGACTTGCTGTAACAAGGCCACGTCCTTCCTATGTTGGGGCCTCCAGAGCTGGATGCAGTACTTCAGGTGGGGTCTCACCAGAGCAGAGTAGAGTGGCAGAATCACCTCCCTCAACCTGCTGTGCACACTTCTTTTGATGCAGCCCAGGATACGGTTGGCCTTCTGGGCTGCAAGTGCACATTGCTGGCTCATGTTGAGCTTCTCATCCACCAACACTTCCAAGTCCTTCTCCTCAGGGCTGCTCTCAATACATTCTCCACCCAGCTTGTATTTGTGCTTGGGATTTCCCTGACCCAGGTGCAGGACCTTGCACTTGGCCTTGTTGAACTTCATGAGGTTTGCACAGGCCCACTTCTCAAGCCTGTCCAGGTTCCTCTGGATGGCATTCCTTCCCTCCAGAGTGTCCCAGACTACACAGGTTCGTGTTGTCAGCAAACTTGCTGAGGGTGCACTCAATCCCACTGTCCAAGTCACTGACAAAGATGATAAACAGTGCTGGTCCCAAAACAAAGAAAAAAAATGAACAGAAGAAAACAACAACAAAACAGAATAGTGGCTGCCTCCCAAGGGCCTAAATGCTTTGGGTTGTGGGGCTGCTATATCTTTTTTACAACGCTATCCTGGAGATGTTGCCATTTCAGCAGGGCTGAATGTGTTGATGCCTATTTTATCCGTAAGTGGGTTAGGATTTAAAAAAAATAGGTAACAGTTTGTTCATATTCTGTTGAGTTCATAATCCAGTATATGTGTCCAGGCAACAGGGTACACCTAAATCACAGAAAGATATAAATCAAATGCAAGATGTAACAGCCAAAGGCATTTTCTGCGTAAAATTCAGCTGCAGAGGAGCAGGTGATACTGATTACTAAAATGTACTATTTGCTTCAGCCAACGACTGTCCAGGAGACAGAGGACTTGAGTTGAATGGTTATTTCAATGGAGAGGATTTCAAACATAGCTGAGGGAAGTAGAGGTGGGAGTGAGAGTTGACTACTCCTTCTGTTGAAGTAGTACAAGACCTCAAAAGCCTAAAGGCAGATGAATCTTCTGTAAAGACCAAGGAGACGAGTACTCACTGTGGAAAAGGGAGGCCTCTGCATTGCCATTTAACATTCCAAGGGGACTTTCTACAAGTGCTAAGTGGCATTTGCCATATTACCAACTTTAACTGTTTTTTATCCAGGGATCCAATCCAACAGGATTAGAGCTTTGACTCCACTTATTTGCCTTGAACACTCACTTATTAGCCTACAGCTTTGTGTTTGCTAGGTCTCAGCTTCCCTTTCTTGCAGGAAAATTGCTGTTGTATAGGTATGTGCAGTGCTACTGGTCACACCAGCCAAGGTCCCTGAGCAACCCCTGAATTTCATCTCCATGCAGCGCTCTGATTTCTGGTATTTTTCCTCTAAGACTACTTCTTGGTTTTGGGAATCCTTCTTTTTTTGGCCCCAAACCCCAGGTTTTTCTAGTCTAAATAGTCAGAATATACAGAAGCATAATGTGTCGTCACCTTCCTAATTGGTGGTTCAGAACATACCAGTATTGTTTAATCCAAGTGGTACCAACATTAGAGCCAGCCTGTACTCATTTCAGCTAGCAAGTACGAGGTTTCTGCTTGAGAATTAAGAAATCAAATTTTGGACTTCCTCTCATGCACGCATATACGTAATTATCTGTCACCTGTCAGCATTTACAATTTATGTTACTTCTTTGCCTACAACAGGGTAGAATGAGAACTTCTGCCACATTCTTTCAATATTGAATCAGAACATTGAATGGAAGGTTCCTGAAGCAAATTTTGGATTTTGTTGTTATATGACATTTGAATTTCACTCTTATTAATATTTCCTATAATACATACTGCTCACTTTTTGACATTGTTATACTAGTTAAAAACTTAATGAAGAGCTTCATGTCACTTCTCAGTGCAGAAACTGGGCCTCTGTAGAGTTTTGTTCTGATCAAATTTAGTGTTTTGGGGCTTTTGTTTATCTGGGGTTTTTTTAGATGAAACAGAAAGTCTAATGCACACCCTACTCTACTGTCAAGTGTTGCCAAAGAAACAGTGGGAAGCCCTATTACTGCCAAGGCAAAAAAGGGAAGATATTCAAAATTTTGAACAAATATATGATTTTTCAATGTTTATTCAAAGCAAATGGATTCACTGAACCTCTTCAGATTACACATAGCTATAAAAATTGTATTGTGCATGAACAATTCTGAGATATTTCTTTAGCTACTGAAGAATGAATTACACAGATTATTAGTTTACTTTTTATACTGTCATTTTCTAATCCCGGACATAAATTAGGTATTTCTCTCACTTGAAGTCTTGGAATAGTATAATTCCAGTTTGTGAGGGAACTCAGGAGGTCTTTACTGCAACTTTTTACTCAAAGCAGGATCAGTTATGAGATCAGACCAGGTTGCTCAGGGCCATATCCAGTCAGATCTTGCAAACTTCCAAGGTTGGATATTGCAGAACTTCTCTGAGCTTCACTACTTGACTGTCCTCATAGCCAAACGTCTTTTTATATTTAGTTGTCTTGTTTCAATTTATGCCTGTCATTGCTCATCCTCTTGCCAAGCACTGCTGTGACGAGCCTGACTCTTGTTTTCTTGAGAACATCCCTGTGAATAGTGGACACTGATGCAGGGTCCCCTGGAGGCATCTTTTCTCCAGGCTAGACCTGGCCATACCCTCTGCTCACAGAGCAATTGCTCCAGCTTTGACCATCTTCGTGGCTTCTGCTGAACTCATTCCAATTTGTAGATGTCCATGTTGTACTGGGCAGCCCAAAACAGGGTACAGCATCTAGAATGGATCTGACAAGTGCTAAGTAGAAAGATAGATGATCACTTCCTTTGATCTACTGGCCATGCTTGTGTTCATGTGGTCTGGGAGGCCATTGACCTTTCCTGCTGCCAAGCCACACTTCTGGCTCACATTCAGCTACTGTCCCTCAGGGCCCTTTCCACAGGGCTGCTCCCTAGCCAGGCAATCCCCATCTGCTTTGCTGCAAGGAGGTCTGCCTTCCCTGGGGCAGGACTTTGCGTTTGTCTCGGTTGAAGTTTACAAGATTCCTATCAGTCCAAATGAGATCTAACTTAAGGGTATTGGTGTCTAACCTTCCTTAAATCCACATGTGCCTAGAGGTTCTTTCTTTTATCTCTCTTGAATTAAGGAGTATGGAAATAATATCATAAAACCTTTCTAATGATTTTGTGCTAATTATCGTTTACTCAGTAAAAGATCTGATTGAGTCAATGTGGGCTACTTTGCAGCATAATCCCTCTTACCATCTGTGTAATTTCATGGGCTTTAAACTAAACTCGACGGGGGAACGGGGTATTATCGGTTTTGCCTGTGACAAGCCACGGGATGATGCAGCAAGGGTAGAGGAACAGCGTGCTAGTGAGGTCCTGCAGTTCTTTGCTCCGAGATGTGCTGGCTACACTGCAGCACACTTAAAGTCTTATGCAGTTGAGCCAGGAGCTCCTGGGGTAACAGGAGTCAATGGGGAGACACCGTTAATATATGGCAAAGTAATGCCACTGGGAGAACAGCGCAAAGGATTTGCAACCACTTCAGCCAAGTCAGCCTCAATGAGGACACAGCTGAAATGCCTCTATGCAGATGTACATAGTATGGGGAACAAACAGGAGAAGCTAGAGACGTGTGCATGCTTCCATGGCTACAATCTCATTGACATCTTGGAAACATGGTGGGATGTCTGCTGCAGCTGGACTGTTGGCATGGAAGGTTACAGGCTCTTCAAGGGAGACAGGCAGGGGAAACGAGGAGGCAGTGTTGCCCTATGTGTCAACGACCAGCTGGAATGCATGGGGCTCGGCCTAGGGATGGATAAAGAGCTGACTGGGAGCTTATGGGTCAGGATTAAAGGGAAATCGGGAACAGGGGACACTACAGTGGGGGTCTGCTATGGACCACCTGACCAGGAAGACCAAGCGGATGAGGCCCTCTATAGACAGGTAGAGGTAGCATTGTGTTCACAGGCCGTGATCCTCTTGGGTGACTTTAACCACCCCAACATTTGTTTGAAGGGTAACACAGCAGGGCCTAGGCAACCCAGGAGGTTCTTGGATAGTATTGATAACAACTTCTTTCTCCAAGTGGTAGAGGAGCCAATGAAGAGAGGAGCTATGCTGGACCTTGTTCTTACCAACAAGGAGGGGCTGGTAGGCAGTGTCAAACTCAATGGTAGCCTGGGCTGCAGTGACCATGAAATGGTGGAGTTTGAGATCCTCGAGGCAGCAAGAAGTTGCACAGCAAGCTGACTGCCCTGAACTTTAGGACAGCTGAGTTTGGCCTCTTGAAGAATCTGCTTGGTATGGTGCCATGGGATGAAGCGCTGGAGGGAAGAAGGGCCCAAGAAAGTTGGTTAATATTCAAGGATCAGCTCCTCCAAGCTCAGGAAAGATGCATCCCAGGAAAGGAGAAGGCTGGCAAAAATGCCAGTAGGCCTTCATGGATGAACAAGGAGCTCCTGGACATGCTCAAAAGTAAAAAGGAAGCCTATAGGGAGTGAAAACGGGGGCAGGTAGCCTGGGAGAAATACAGAGAAATTGCTCGAGCAGCCAGGGATCAGGTTAGACAAGCTAAAGCCCAGACTGGAATAAATCTGGCCAGGGACATTAAGACAAAATAAAAAATCCTTCTTTAAGTATGTCAGCGAGAAAAGAAAGACTAGGGAAAATGTGGGCCCTCTCCAGAAGGAAACAGAAGAGCTGGCTACCCAGGATAGAGACAAAACTGAGGTAATCAATGACTTTTTTGCCTCAGTCTTCACTGGCAAGGACTGCAGCCACACTGCCCATGATGCAGAAAGTAAAGGCAGGGACTGGGAAAATGAAAAACCACCCACTGTAGGTGAAGATCAAGTACGAGACCACCTGAAGAACCTGAAAGTGCACAAGTCCATGTGACCTGATGAGATACATCTGTGGGTCCTGAGGGAACTGGCAGACGAAGTTGCTAAGCCACTATACATCGTATTTGAGAAGTCGTGGCACTCTGGTGAGGTTCCTGCCAGCTCAAAAAGGGGAAACATAACCCCTATTTTCAAGAAGGGAAAAAAAGAAGACCCAGGGAACTACAGGCCAGTCAGTTTCACCTCTGTGCTTGGCAAGATCATGGAGCAGATCCTCCTGGAAACTCTGTGAAGGCACATGGAAAAAGAGGAGGTGATTGGTAGTAGCCAGCATGGCTTCACCAAGGGCAAGTCATGCCTGACAAACTTGCTGGCCTTCTATGAGGGGTTTACAGCGGCAGTGGACAAGGGAAGATCAACAGATGTCATTTACCTGGACTTGTGCAAAGCGTTTGACACTGTCCCACATGATAGCCTGGTTTCTAAATCGGAGAGATAGATTTGACAAATGGACCACTCGGTGGATAAAGAACTGGCTGAACGGTTGCACACAAAGAGTTGTGGACAGCAGCTGAATGTCCAAGTGAAGACCAATCATGAGTGGCGTTCCTCAGGGGTCAGTACTGGGACCTGTACTGTTCAACATCTTTGTTGGAGACCTGGACAGTGGGATTGAGTGGCAGCCTCAGCAAGTTTGCCAATCATACCAAGCTGTGTGGTGAGGTAGACACGCTGGAGGGGAGGGATGCCATCCAAAGGGACCTGGACAGGCTGGAGAGGTGGGCCCAAGCCAACCTCATGTAGTTCAATAAGGCCAAGTGCAAGGTCCTGCACCTGGGTCAGGGAAATCCCAAGCACAAGTACAGATTGGGCGGAGAATGGATTGACAGCAGCCCTGAGGAGGAGGACTGCGAGTACCATGTCCAGCTCTGGAGCCCCCAACACAGGAAATACTTGTTAGAGCAGGTCCAGAGGAGGGCCACAAAGATGATCAGAGGGGCTGGAGCACATCTCCTATGTGGACAGTCTGAGACAGTCGAGGTTGTTCAGCCTGGAGAAAAGAAGTCTCTGCAGAAACCTTATTGCCGCCTTCCAGTATCTAAAGGGGGCCTACATGAGAGCTGGGGAAGGAATTTTTACAAGGGTATGCAGTGATAGGACAAGGCGGGGAATGTCTTCAAACTGCAAGAAGGTAGATTTAGATCAGATATTAGGAAGAAATTTTTCAGTCTGAGGGTGGTAAGGCACTGGAACAGATTGCCCAGGGAAGTTGTGGAAGCTCCATCCCCGGAGGTGTTCAAGGCCAGGCTGGATGGGGCTTTGAGCAACCTGGTCTAGTGGGAGGTGACCCTGGCTATGCCAGGGGGTTGGAACTACATGATCTTCAAGATCCCTTCCAACCTAAACTATTCTATTATTCTATGATTTGACGAATCTCAAGCTTTTGGAAATATATGTATAACATACTGATATATTGTTTCTAACATTAGGAAAGGAAAAAGGAGAATTTTATACCAAATATTCATTTTTACCATGTAAGTTTATGCCTTGGACAGTATCATAATTTTTTTTTTTTTTTTCCTGGAGGTGTTTGCTCATGTTTGGATATAATCTAACATTTAATGAGCTACTTACTGGTTTTCATTTTTTCCACAGACAAGATTCTAAATTCATCAACAGGACTGAAATAATTTTCATGGGCCTGAAGCCTTATATACAAACAGTCACAACAGCGCACCCAAGTGATTTTTGACCTTCAAATTCACTGCAAGTTGTACTGCTATTATCTGATATATGATCTGAATTCAGTTTCAAGTGTTCATAAGAGTTCAAGAAAATATTTAAATAGTGTTCTTGAAAACATGCAAGCAGAACATAATGTAGCCATGCTTAAACTTAAATATATACGAAAGTGAAATTTGAAGTAAAGGTAATTTTTGCACGATCTACTGCAGATAAAGTAGCCTCAGTGACTCAGAATAAAAAATGCAAGGAGTGAGCTAGATATCCATATAGTTCCACGTATCACTTTTTCATATTTATATTCTAATGATATAAACTATAGTAAGATAACAGTACTATTTTATTTTTTAATCTATAATTATAAGATTTTAATCAACATAATTTTAATCAGTTTTGTAAACTTTCCCTCTTTTAGAATAATTTTAATCTCATTATTCCCAGAGGGATGTATTTCATAAAGTTAAATAAATATATTTATGTGCTAATATAGATATTATTACTGGTTGTATGCTTACCACTGAATCTGAAATAAAAATTAAAATTATTTAAATAGATCTTTAAAATTTTCAACTTCTGAATGCTTCAGTGATTACAGTTAAAAAAAAATTGAAAAAAAAATAATAGTTTTCTATATTCTTATGATTTTAATGTTTTTTTATTAAAAACACTTTTATACATTTCAAATGCTCTAATTGAAGCTCTTTGTATGAATTTTTTTGTGTTTTAGAGATAAGTAAGTTTCATTGTTCATCAATAAAAGGCCATGAAACAGAAAATGGAGTTGAAGAATAGAAATTAATTTATAATATATTCAGATTATTGTGATGGTAAAGACATGGAAGCATATTCTTTAAAAGTAAATGCACTGAAATAATGACTCTGCTCTAGTATTGGATTGTTTATCAGATTATCAATTGTGTTGCAGTAATAGTTTAATTGCAGATATGATTGAGATGGATTTCTAGATAAAGACAAGAGTTTTTTTGGGGCAAAAAATACATTTACATGGGGGTTTTGTTTGTTTGTTTTATATTTTAGCAGAAAACTTTCAGGCTAAGAGTTGGTCTGGTTTAGTCTCTTCCCCATAAATTCCGAATCATGGATTTTTTTTTAATACCTTATGAGAAATGTTGGTGATAGCTGATAGGGAAAATTGCAAAACTTCTGAAGGTGCATTTCTTTGTTTAAAATGTTAATTCTACCGAGATAATTATTTCTTGGTTGCTTTGAGTCTTTAGTTTGAAGCTGGGGAATCTGGGTCTAGGCAACTGAAGGTTCTCAGAAGCAAACAGTACAAACCAAAGAACATCACCTTTTCTCCTGCATCTATTAATGACACATCTCTTTTTTATTATTGTAAGGCCAAAAGAAACAAAATTGTTACTGCTTTCAGACTGGATTGTTGTCACTTACTATTAATACATGTATTGAATTACTTTTCTTTTGTACATTGGTTCTATTTGTTTTTGGGTTTTTTTTGTTAGTTCTGACCATTGACTTTGTCCTTTCAAGTTATCATTGGAACAGAGTCATGGTCAAACTATATCAGTGACTATGATTAGAAAAATTTCTTTGATCAATATATCCAAGGGAGGTCAAATCAAATGCAGATGAAACTTAGTCAGCTGTGACTTAATTTTCCAGAGATAAACAAAGCAACAAAACACCTTATAATTTTCAAGCACTCAGTAAGAGAACCCCAGATTTAGTGTTTCTAAATGTAAAAGCCCAGGTATTAAAACTATTTGCTATCTGGCCTATTTGCTGTATATGTAAAATGGATATTTACTACTATGTTTTAAGTAACACATGCAAAAAATAGATCTATTTCAACGATCAGTACTGTCATCAGTAACCCCCTATATATCCAATATATATTTACATAATGATATCATAATCATTAAGAAAATAATAGAGAAAATTTAACTAAAGTATAATCATCCTGAATTGCAGACAGAAAACTATCAAATATAAAGATAAATAAAAAAAATCACAATTTATCAGTTAAAATTACCTGAAAAGTGGTTAAATAACTCAATGAGAATTTATTTAGTAATTCAGTAATTTATGAAATCGGAGATGTGGTAGAATTACATTAAGAACTGATTCACTCAGTAACTATGTCACCATGGAGTTAACAAGTTAAAGTGCTTATAGCTGATGGGTCGCTGTTGCTTGCTGGGTAATTTAAACCTTTAAACATTAAGTACTGCTGTTTTCTTCGGAGGGAAAATTAATCATAAATGTGCTTTGTGCAAAGTTGTAGAGGAATTTGACATGGTTTCAAATCAAGGCAAAAGTCAAGCTGGAATGAAGAATGAATATCATACAATATGAAATATTTACAGCCCCAGAGATCATCATTCTGATTTTAACCTCATTTTATCAGTAATGTTCTTCTAATCAGAAACAGACACACATTTGTCACAGCAAGACTCATAATTATATCTAGTGGTTCAAAAACTCATTTTGAAAGGTAGAAACCAAAATGAGAGAAGACAGAAAAAAAAGTAATGCCCTGTACAAAGTGTTGGTAGGAATCTGACTTGGTATTGTAGTCTGGAATGTCCAGTGTATTTCAGATGGATGTCCAGATGAATTTCATTCATCTTTGGAAAGCAGACCAACACAGAAACCTCTGATGTTTTAAAGAGCAGTTACAGCTAGACTAACATTTTATTTTTTTTTTAAAGTGAAGAAGTGTCTCCAGTTTCACTTATAATTAGCTTTGTAGTTTTCCACTCTATAAATGCACTTCTGATTTTGAGGGATTTTTTTTTTTACCTGTCCTTATTTTTAGAGGAACATTTTTACTGCTAAAGTTTGACTGGCAAAATTGTTTCTTACTTCAAATAAAACGGAAGGTCAATCAGTAAAAAAAATTTTATCATAAGAAATAATACATTTATTCTGGAAATTTTACATGCAAACCTACGCTTCCTGATCAGAAAACTGGAAGACCATTGAGGAGTCAGGAATTCACAGCTGACCCGAGTAGGGCCAATTCTTTGCTGTGCTGGGCCACACATACAGCCTGGCCTTCAGACCTGTGTTGTGTTGCAAAAATCCTTTGGCCACAGGGTAAATTTAACCAGTTGATAGTAATAGAGGTACCTGCATGTTATTTGAAACACTTTCCCAGTAACATTTGGAACAACTGCATTGTACGACAGTCTCACTGTCAGGTCTCTGAGACTGGTTAACCATAGGCAGTTACACATGTACATGACATCCTCAGATGATCTCTTTGAAAACTAGTTTTCTCCAGCTGAAAGTTCTCACTATGAAACTGGATGTCGGTCATGTACACACGGCCAGTTTCCAATGTCTTCATGCCTAGTGTCTCCTGTTTGCAGCTTCTGAGGCTACAAACCCACCTATTCTACGGGAATCTCTACCTGTGAGGACCTCCATGTAATTTAACCTTTTTCCAGTATGGGCCAATGTGTCATGGACCAGATACAAGTGTTTTTTGGCTGGCAATACTCAACATAATCTACATGGGATGCAGATCATGAGTGGTCAAGAAACCCTTTTAATTTCATAATGACTATCGCAACAGTCCCTACTAATGTGATTGAATGTACCTATAAAATTGAATGCGTCTACAAAATTGAATGCAGAACTGAAGTTGGACTTTCCAACACTAATGTTATTTTCAAATTATGTTGTCATTCTATGATAGGATACTTTTTTAGACTCAAAATCAGGTTACTGACATGCAAACAGCTTATTAACACTGGTCTCTGGAAGTTGCTAAATGTCAAGCCACAGGTTGTGGTCATTTAAAACAGTACTGGTTAGCACAGATGAAAAGTATTTTTCTGAGAGTTCAACAGCATAGAGGATCACGTTCCGGTGCCCAAAAACTTTCTGTGGCGCTGCTCTTTTTAGTGTAAAGTAGCCTAAGCAGTCAGGTGCAGATTTGCTATGACCCTAAAGTCAAATAAATGCATTCTAGTGGGACATTGTATTTCAACATTTGTATCTGCAGTCACTCAAGAATTTAAGCAGCTATTTGGTCAGCTGTAGGAATTCTTTCTATTTCCAGTCAGTCATCTTGTCTTTTACTTCTCAGAATATTTTTATTTAGTTAGTTGGTTAGTTATTGCATAAACATGAACAAGAGGTAACGGGAAGAAACTTAAACATAGGAAGTTCGATCCTAACATGAGGAGGAACTTCTTTACTTTGAGGGTGACAGAGCACTGGAAAAGGCTGCCCAGAGAGCCTGTGGAGTCTCCCACTCTGGAGACATTCAAAACCCTCCTGGATGCCGTCCTGTGCAACCTTCTGTATGTGACCCTGCTCTGGGAGGGGGGGTTGGACTAGATGATCTCCAGAAGTCCCTTCCAACCCTGACCATTCTGTGATTCTTTGATTCTGTGATGACCTTATAGAGGCCTTCCTTCCCTTAATGTATCCCTACACATGTAAAAGATCTCTGGGATCTAGCTTTATATCAATGACTTTCTGCTGTAAAGAGATTAGAGTTGTTTCTATTTCTTGCCACATACACATGGCTGCTGGTGTACTTTTCTCTGCAGCACTGATTTTAAACTCAGCTTTCCCAACATGCTCTTACATTTTACCTGGTTTAGAATTAATTGCTATTTTTTTGAGTTTACATCTTTTATATGTACTATTAATGAGTATTCTGACATTTTAATGTATTTTGGCATATCCTACATGGTAAAATCAATACCCATAGCTTTACTCCTAGGAAGCCGGGAGCAGAGAGTGACATAGAGGAGCCCACTCATTTATTCATGAGCAGTATTTCCTTCTCATTCTTCTCTTGAGTGATTAGGTAAAGATTCTTCTGTCCTTTGCAACAAAATTTACTAACGTTTTGTGCTCTAGCAGAGACAACAGGGAGAAGGAAAGCCACTTATCACTGCTATTAACAGTTTAAAAAAAAAACAAAACAAGAGCAAAACACACTACAGATGCAGAAAGCTGCTCTAACAGAACAAAACCAGGCTGTGGTTTCGAAGTTTCCAAAGACATTCGGAGGATTCTGTCCTTTTGTAAAACACTAAAATCTACTCATGAGGGCTGTTGTATGTTTGATATTGTTGAAAATTCTGCTTCTGTTGCTACCACTACTTTTGCCATGTGAAAACATGGGAAAAGTATCTTTTCTGATCTGTCTATACCACAGGGTATGAATGCAATAGAGAAGAGACTTTGTAGTCAAAATTAAGAGGAGAAACAACAGGCTGTTTTTATAAAATGTTGAGCAACTTCATAGCTCTTACTAACCTCTGTGGGATCTGAAGTTTTTGGAAAGCAGAGCACATATTTAGGCACTTTATATGTAGGCCTTTCTTCTCTAACCCCTCAGGATAGTCTGTCTTTGTACTTGTATCTACAGTACGTATTATTTGCAATTCTTAGCAATTCTTAGAGAAATGAAGCTGGCTTTTTTTTTTGCTTTTTTTTTTTCTCGCTTTCCCCCTTGCTTGTGATGTGTGTGATTGCATTGTAGGAGGTTTGGCTGCCTAAACTTATTTTTACCCTACAGGTGACCTTCTACAAGTATTTCAGCCACAACACAATTATTTCTTTTCAAATCTGTATTGCACTGATAGAAATGGAAATGGTTTCAACTCAATTCTACTGTAGAATAAGAAGCCAGGATAGAAGAACTGTATTACTCAGCAAATCTCAGTTCTATGAAAAGGCTTATTGAACAGCTAGTGAAGCAGAGACTAGGTTAAATAACTCACTGTCAGGTACCAGCTGTCATAAAAGATTAGACACAGTCATTGAGCACACAGAACTGTTAATTTGATTCAGCATTTGTATTCCTTTCTGGTATAAGATTCAAATGTTTCTACTTCAGCTAGCACTGAATGGACAGATTTCTCTTATGGACTACTCTATAATCATTAAAAGGAACAGGGTAATATAGACCTTATACCACAGGGTGGGGGAAAAAAAAAAAAAAAAAAAGGCTCCAAAAGGCTTCTTGCTGATTGAAGATATTAGTTATTTTGTTTGTTACAATAATATTTGCTACATTATTGTAGAAAATCCAGTGTCGCATAGAGGTAAAAATATGCCATAAACCTTCTATTTCAAAGTCTCAGACTACACACAGAAAGAATTTTTGTGTAGGTGTTAATGGACTGTAACTCATTGTAAGGTGATAACAGACTCATAAACAGCTTTTATCCTAAGGAAATATTTTTGTTTGCATTTAAGCTTTCTTTTAAAATATGTACGTTAACAGTTGAAAGCACCTATTAAAACCAAATGAAAGAATGAGTAAAAAAAGACTTTCTTGTACATACTTTTATTTCAGATGTCAGTGGGAATTCCTTGTCCTACATTCAGTGGTATTACTCTATACATTCACTTATTTAATGACCATTGATTTTTTCACCAAGTCATAGGTCCTATATGACATGGGTAAATTTCAGATATTTTCCACTCTGTGGGGCTATGCTTATGAAAATGTGAGCAAGATGTGGATTTGAATCTTTTCTGTGTAAAAGAGGACAGATGACCTCCACCATCTCTATTTATGGTTTTATATATGGAATGTTTTGTTTATCTATTTATTTACTAGAAATAAGTATTAAAATAAATATTGATTTATTGCTTATTAATTAATCCTCAAAAAAAAGAATCAGTGTAACACCTTTGACCTCGTCCCTATTATCTGGCTAGGTGTCTACATAGTAATAAAGTTCCTAGTTCTCAGAACTTGTCGACCATAGAAGCTTTACTCCAGTTCCCAGAGAAGCTGAGAATAAAAGTGCAGTATAACTCTTTTGCATTTTTAACCAGAAAAACATTTTATTTTGTATAACTTGTCTGTCAGACTATTCCTTTAATAGGGTAATCATATTTCCTTCATGAAAGCATGGGAAGACAAGGCAAGGCAAGAAAAATCCTATTTCACCTCTAAAATGCTGTCAGTAAACTGTTTAGTAGATTTACAAAGACTTGGCCTAGACCAGAAAAGCTTAAACTACAATTAAAAAAGTGTATAAACCTGAGGAACTGAGATCTAGTTTATTTGTCCAGTGAACAAGTATGTGATAAGTTTACTGGGCTTTCCCTTAATTAGGCAAATTGATATGCTAATAAAAGATATCTCGGGCAAATGAAATGTGCATCACCATGTTTTTCTTCATCAACATGCTAGTTCAGTAATCCTATAATCTCAATTGGAATTGAGCCTGCTGGGTCACAATGGGAATGCTAACATGAATAATCCTGCGTGAACCTACCAGCCTAGGAAAGCGAAAGTAGTAAAAGAAATACAAAGGAAGAAATAAAATTCAGACAAAGATAGTTGAAAGGCATCAGTGAGTCACAGTGTTGTCATATCAATAGGCATTCTTCAGTAACAGAGTTTCTATAAAGATTGTCAAAAATATCATAGCTGATTACAACCACTGAAGTGTGAGTTGGAGATTCTGTTTTCCTGTAGAGAGATCAACTGAAAGTACTGAATAGTTCATTGTTAAACAATTCCAAAAATGTCAATTTGCATGCCTTTTCCAATTCTCCTTTAGAACCTATCTCACCAAATAGCCAAATATTTTATCCATCAGTATGAGATGTTAAATAAAAATAATTTTCACTTCCTCTACAGATTAAAGAAAGGCTATTTCCTTCATTCTTTGAAATGAAGCAAAGAAATTAACAAAAATAATTCTTCATATTTAGTGTAACTGAAATCTATCTAAAGATTTCTGATACTGTACAGGACAACTCAGGTACTAGCTACTCTCATGCCATAATATCAGTATCTTGAAGCTATCTTATCTTTTTCTTTACTGAAACTCCATAAATTTTTAGTTAGCTTTATGTGATTTGGTTCATTATACATCTTCATGTGACTTTCTTGACAACTCTTCTATGTCTTTCCTTTAGATTGTAAATAAACACAATAAGCTAGATTTGCTTTTGAATAAAGTGTGTTTATAGAACCTTTATTTTATTTTACTTTTTTCTTTCCTTTTCCCAAGTCCATATTCTTCCAATAAACACTGGAAAAAGTCCTATTCGCAAATAGTTATTGCTTTTTTTTTTTTTTTTCTCCTCTGTTTATTGTTTAAAGTGATGGACTGAGGAGAGGTAAATGTTAGATTAATAACATCCCCTAACTATAACAGTTCAAACATATCCCTTCCTAATTAAGCTAAACAGCTTAGAATTGAGGCAACAGTATGTTCTTGAAATAGAAAAATTACAATATAAAAGGTCAGAGTATAAAAATAGAGCAAAACCTTTTACTAGTTTGAAATTGGAAGTTTTATTTTTCTTTTAGATGTGCCACATGTAGCTAAAATTGGAAATAGCACTAAGGATTTAGTTATACAACTTAACAGTCTCTTCTGACAAAAGCATTTCTTGATTGTTTTTAATAGAAGAAATGAACATATTGTCCTGGATTACATATGTAATATGTTTGAAGCTTTGCAACTGAAACAAAGAAGTGTCAAGGTCAAGTCCTTTTGTATTAATGTTCTTTCCTTCTCTTTGAAACAAAAGGTGAAACTTCTCTCCCTTATTTCTCGTTATATACATATAGAAACTTACTTAACTTCTTTAGAATCTTCAGCGAAGGAAAGACATATCTCAAGTCTGTTCCTGTTGTTGTCCTCGGTGTAACTTTTGATTTATTACTGTGTTTACCTTTCCAGGAAACATTTTCTGTGGGTGTACAGAAAAATTCCTTTTAAAGTTCTACCATAGTAGTTCGTTCCATCTGCAGAAACAGCAGAATAATTTGATTTGAGAAAACCTTGATAGTTGAAAATAAGTGATAAAATGGAGATTTTTTTTTTTTTTTGCTACCAATACAATAAGCTGCAAACACATTAAAAATAGAATTCTAGAATTATCTTTGCATTTAGCAATTACTTAACATTACGAAAAAATAAAATCTCCAAGTCACAGGAAGAAGATAAGTAAGTCAAATTACCTCTCCCTAATTCTGCTGGGAAGAATGTCCTTTACTGTACATACTCCTTTATCTGAGTAATCTACCAGCCTTGTTTATTGTTATCAACCATGGATCAAATGTGATCATTACACTTATAAGTAGATTAAGCCCATTAGAAACATCACCAAATTCAGCAAGATAATCAATAAAATGCTCCTTATCATGAATAAAGGGGACAAAAATACTTACTTTGGAGTATTCCTTTAGAAGAATTAGTGGCTAATATATATTTAGAGATATGAATTCAGAAACAGCAGTCCTGCATTCTTTAAGATTTCAAATAATCTCAGATTGTGATTCCAGCAGATTCTGTATATATTCATACAGTCTAGAAATTTGTAACATTATCTTTCCTAGCTCACAAGGAGAGTAAGAATAAAGGGAAACACCAGGTGGCAGAACCGACCATTATATTAGTCCATTCTCGTGTTTCTCCTGTAGATAATCTTTTTTAGGAAGAATTCAGATTTCAGATATTTGTGGCAACTATCAGTCTGACCCAGTAGACATTGAACTGAATGATAATCATTTAACTGACCTCGCTGGATTCTGGATCAGGAATTTAAATGTTTTTTGTTCTTTCTAATGGTGTAACAGATATTTCCTCTGGGTAATGTATCCAGAAATGACTATTTTTAGACATTGTTTCAATGTAATCTTAGCACAAACTAACTTCAGATTCAACAGAACCTGATTCATCCAGAATGTACCCACTAAATATCTAACCACTTCAGCCCATTTTATGACTTTAATTATTACTTTAACCACCTGGGAATGGCCTCATAAATCAAGGCAGGAGCTCCAAAGCAAAGGTTGTCTCTGTTTCTCATCTCTGTATTTTCTTAAGTATTTTCTTCTGCTTGAGAGCCCCAAAGAATAAGCTGGCAGACAAAGGCTCATAAGAAACATAATTTCTCAGTTATTCCTTCAAACAGAAAGACTAATAGAATTAATAAGTGGATTATCGACGATTACATACTCCAATATGCATAAATTATACTTTTAATATGAGCGCAGCATACACAACATCAGCTTATGAATTTATTGAGGCATATTACTGCACTGTAAGGAAGGATTTCGTCATTATTTTTAATTACTCTGACACATTAGAACTTGGTTTATTAACTTAATTATGACACACCTGCTAATAACACTGATGTAACTGGAAAATAAGTTATATAGGAGTTATATTGTGCCAGAAAACATGTGACAAATAAGCAGGTAATTATTTTCAGAAACACATTTGGTGAAGTGCTTTGCTGAATTAAGTGCTGTATTTTTCTTTGAGGCTACAGCTGATAATTGGTTATCTCTAATATTTACCCTTCATAGTATTGTTTTAATTTATGGAAATCTCAATTAAATGACCCAAGATAAGATAAATATTTGATTGCAAATTAAATTAACCTACAAAAATCCCATTCACAACATTTTAACTGAATTTTAGAGGAATTGTCTTCATTCAAATATAGCTACTGCCTTGTAGTATATCATTTCATCCAGCTCCATGGCTGAAACTTTTCTTAAAACAATATTTGATCAATATCATTAATGGAGCAAAGTCAGGATTTGAGAGAAAGATTTTCAATGTAGAGATGCTTTCTGTTTATCTGTTAAATCTACAAGGAAGAATAATTAAAAAGAACAAATACTCAAATGTGTCTATCATTCAGTGCAAAATTTACTAATAGTTACTTCAAAAAGAGAGAATGAGAGCAGTTAGATCTTCTTGTAAGAGGAAACATTATACGTCGACGTAAGTTTGTTATACTAAACTCACAGATAGGCAAGCAGGAACAGTAAAATAAAAGGAATACAAACATTTATTCAATATCTGTACTAAAACAAAACAAAATGAGCATTCTGTTTTAAAGAAGAACAAAAAGAAAAAAAGAACAACAAAACAAAAGAAGAAGAGATTGCATTTAATTCATAAAAGCCAAGCAGTCTGAAAACAATAGATTTACGATTAAGGTAATGTTGCCCTAAGTATAGAACCATTCTAATCTTTACAGATTTAAATAACCAATATAATCAAGAAATTATCAAATATCACCAGAGTGTTTCTCCTTTCACCGGACTTCGTCAGTTGTTGTTCTTTGTCTGCCCCTTGCTGACATTTTAAATTGCCATTATCTCTATATACAATAATCACTATTTTTTAAATGATGGAGTTCACATACTATATAAAAATACACTTTGTTACCCTTCCATTTTCTTCTTCATAAGAAGTAATTGCATATCCAATAATATTTCTAAAAAAATGTCTCTCCCTGTCACTTTCTTACTTTCTTCTGTAGTATAACCAAACCTAATGTGTAACTCCCCTGACATGGGGTTAATACATTAGCATTTTCATTTAATTTCATCAAGTACTTCGCCACTTTAGAAAGTGACTCTGTGAAAGGAAGAAAAGGAAAGATATTCACTGGGAATACATGTTTATTGTCTACAAAGTTTTTTTTATCCCATATTCTCCCATTTAAATAAACATTTAGATATTCTTCTCAGCCCTGCATACTTGGCCTGTGATTTGAGAATCAAGTTGGCTCCTTTCCATCTCATCTATTATCACCAATAATACAGGTTTTGCAGGCCAAATTAGTCCCTTGTTTGCACCTGTGTCCCCTAATGCCATCACCGGGTTTGCACAGCTGTAATTGCCTCAAATATAGTAAACAGCTTAGATAATGCACAAGGTGGAATTGGATCCACATATGAATCTCTTTTAGCTGTGTTGACTGTAAGGTCAACCCGAATAAAAAACATCAAAATTTAGCCTTATGACTGGAGTTGGTAGATGTAATTTTTTTTCAGGAACAGCTCTGTAGTCTGACTGCTTGGAGCAGAAATGCATTTTGTTACACTTCTGGGATAGATAGAAAACAAAAGGGATACGACTTAGATTATCTGCATAGAACAGAATTTGAATTTACTATAAGAGTAGTGTTTTGTAGTTCAAACATAAAATCAGGTCCATATTCAGTTTTTCCAGATATGGGTAGTTCAGACATGTAGTAAAGAGAAAGCTATCAATGACTAGTCTAAGGTTTCATGATAGTTCCTGACTTGAATTGTTATGGCAAGAAGCAAAGTTTTTATCTTTAATCAGTGGGATCAAAAATAGTTTTAAACTCTTTAATTCGTCAGATTTAACTTCTTACTGTTATCTATAATTTACTTTTTTTTTTTTTTTAAGCCAAACAGAAATCCTCACAATAAATCTAACAATAGAAGGCCTGGGTGAAATATTTTAAAATTTCTGACTATTTATTAAGTGTAATCATGTCTGGGCATTCTCTGCAGTGATGATGAATACAGCATGCAGTACATAATGTTCTTCCTTGCTGTATGTCAGAGCGCATAAACACAGAAGGCCAAAAGCCCTTAATTTCTCAGGCAAACCTGTCCAGGCTGCAGATAAGGGCCTCTCAAATTCTGTGGTCCCAAAACACAATTCTTTTCAATCCAGCAAACTAATATCTAAATTAGCTTTTATAATTGCATCACCTGCTGCAACAGGAAAAGTAGACCTTAATCCCAGCCTTCTATGTCAAATAGAAACATTCTCATTCATTTTAGCAGAAACAGGTTCAGAAGCTTAGAGAACATGATATTTGAACACCAGCTACATAAAGCTATATTTGAACAGTCTAATGTTTCCATTCTCTCTGGGCATAAATATTATGCACTTTATAACAGATTTTTATTCCTTTGAACCTGTTTTCCCTTGATACCAGGTTGCAAAGTGCTATCCACCAAGGCATCTCTCCAATCGTTAAAGAAAGACCTTTTGTGATATTTTTAATTAGTTTTAACCTTCTTCACATCTTCAAGCATGGTTATGGACACTCATTGATTTTAATTACCATACTGATAGCTTACTGCTTTGCACTCCTTATTAAAATGACCCTCTAGCATTTCTTTTGAAAGAGTTCTCTGCATAGGGTTTTTTAACTTTTAAAACATTTATTTGAATTTGTTTGGATCTTCTGTGTTAAAAAGTTGAGCATTGTAAGAAAACTTTACAGGTTTATCAATTTGCATATACATAAGAGTTTTGAAGACAGATGAGAACTTTACAAAATGTTTTATCCTGGCTACTTATTTTGAGGTTTTTCAGGAAGAGGAGAGCGTTTGCATGTTTGTCACATAAATGTGAAGCTTGTAAATTTATTACGTCCATGAAAAGAAGCAGAAATCTGTTACCAACAGCAGTGTCCAATATTAATTCTCATTTGCTCAGCTTCTAGCTAATCTCACTAGGGTATTTATCACCTAGAAACCAAATTTGTATACAGTAATACCCCTTATAAAGTACTTCTCATTAAAGTTGTATGCACCTTCTGTTCCAAAGAGAAGGAATTTTCCAGTTGACAGCCAGAACTGCATCATATATTTTTCTCAGTTATTTCCCCCAGTCTCTGCTGGTAGTTTTCTACATAAAGATGTGCAGTACTCAGGCACCATAACACATTCTAATACCAGTGTGATATTCTTGCTTCTTCTCCTCTCTCTCTTGTCTAAGACATACAAACCCTGTTAAATTCCCTTGTTTATTACTGATAAAACATATTTTATCAAGGTCTTGCCATTCCCTGCATGAGAGAAAAAATTGGAGACATACCGTAGAAATATTTTCCCTATCTGGGAATCAGATGCACCAAAATCTTTGGAATCCCTCAATATTATGACATGGTAGCACAGTTAGAGGTGATTTACTTTCTAAAGGGAACAGAAACACAGAAACATTATAAGGTTTTAGTCCTGCTTTTTTATTCATCAGTCAACAATTCTGAATCAAACATAGAGGAAATGTCACTTTTCCTTTTTTTTTTTTTTTTTTTTTTTTTTTTTACCCCCTCTTGAAGTAGCACCACACTGGTTCTCCCATCTGAAGCGTGCTCTGTTTTCATTAAGACACAATGTCTTCCTACTGAGATAGCATTCTTTGTGTCCTCATAGTTCAAATTCTATTATAGATTGGGGAGTACCTGGCTTCCAATTCAAAACAGTAGTTTATTTACATAATCTAACAAGCTTCAGTTGTTTTCTCGTTAATAAGCTACAGACATGCCTCTTTTACTTTGCCTTTGAATTAGTGTATATTTAATTTATTTGGAACCCTTTGACTTTTAGAACTAGGTCCCATCTTAAGGACCCATATTCTTATTTGATTTGACTTTTCTTCTTTACTGGTAAACAACTACTTAACTTTTATTACTGGCTTAATGTTTTCATTGATCATTGTCTTATAGCCCATTCAGAGGAATTTATTAAAGAACAAATACAAAATAAATACAGGTATGTATTTGCAAAGCCAAAGCCAGTCTGTCTAGAAATTAAAGTTAAAGATAGAAGAACAGTTTCTAAGGAAAATAACTAATAAGGTAATAAATGCAGTAGTATCCTCAAGTGTCAGACTGTGGTAACTGTCGTTACTCAAACTATCTAGAGCTTCCAACTTCTAGTGAAGGGAAGATTCTTGCCTTTTAAGTTTCCATTAATAGTAGTAAATATTTATATTATTTATTTATTTATTTAAAAAACTACTGTTCAGTAGAAAGTTAGCTGGACTGTGGATTTTGAAGAACATTCTTATTTCTGGCTTTGATTAATTTGTATAGAGTCATTGCTGCAAAGTGGCTGTGAAAGAACTTTTAAGCCAGATTTCCCTGACGTACGCTTGCCTTTGTTCGGTTAAAACTTTTCATAGGAGGAAGAATTTTGAAGTCTTGGTAATGACAGAGACACACAGACTGTTAAACAGGATCAATTTCCATAATTGTTGGTAAAGGGAGTTTTTGTCCCTAGCTCAGGCCTGACTTGGAGGAGTATCAATACAGATGATAAGAATTACCTTGGTTTCAATCTTTTTCATTCTACCATATTTTCATCACCTAATACCACAGGTTTCGTTAATCTCCTAAAAAAAAATATGACACACATACACAGACAAAATTTAGTCCTTCTGCAGCCTTTTATTTCCATGATCCCTTTGTAATACCAAATTCACCACTAGCATTTGCTGTGACTAAAAAGGATGATATTTGCCCTAAGTGAAAAAGTGATTCCTGGAATGCCCTTAATTGCAATGAAATAAACAAAGCCCATTAAAGTTCATACCAGAATTTGAACTAACATATAGAAGCAAATCTCTTTTATGCAAATGTAACTTTCATTAAAACATGAAGCTCTGCATAAAGCTGAACTGCTGACTCTGCACTATTGGGCACTGAAAAAAAAAAAAAAAGAAAAAATGGCTAATTGAACCCAGAGGTTATTATTATTGTAGAATGAAGGATATACAGTATGTATTCTAAACTACAGTGATGCAGATCATTCATCAGATGTGTGGATCTCAATCCACCAAGCATTTGAACTACTTTTCTAAGCCATTTCCCATCGTGAAAAGTAGATTAAAGACACTAATTCCTTCACAATGACTCTACACAGTGAAGTGATGACATTAAATACTTTTTTAGAGCTAATTTTCTAAGTGTTTATATTCATGATATCTGTATCTGTCTATCATGTGTTAATCTGTTTTTTATGTAAAATGTAAATGAGAATCCAAAGCTTCAACATTTGGTAAAGCCACAATGTTTTATGCTTTCTGATCTCCCTAACTGATTTTGGAATTACCCATTCTTATGTGTGAATATTTCCAAATATATGCCAACTGCACCAGGCATAAATGAAGTGCAAATCGTGTGCATTTTAGATGAAAAGAACTCATAAATAAATCACCTACACACTGTGGTATCTCTGCACTTCCCTAATAGAAGAACTCTGGGACAATGATATAACTGATCATAGCTATGTTTGATAACTTTCTGGCTTATTCTATTGGTCAGATTGTCCCCTGTTAGAGAGGTAAAGGACTTCAAGGCCAGAACAGACAAAAAAAGTGTTCAATTTTACTTCATATATACTCAGTCAATTAGGTTTCATAAAAAAGACTTTTAGCTGGTCTAAACCTTTTTGATAGCCAAGAGAGCATTCTCTGTGCCTCAGATGAGAAGAGACCAGGATACCATGATGCCCAACACTCCTGCAGTGGCAGGCAACTGATTAGGTGAGGTAGACTACAAATGGTTGTAGGTAGCAAATGGTATCCCATGTAGCAAAAACGTAGTATTTCTGCAGTCCCAGGACAGTGTCTCAGAGGAATTCCCTCCAGTGTAAATTTCAGTGGGCACACAAAGCCTCAATAAAGGATTACATTCATTGCATCTTCTGCAATTTAGAATCATTATCTTTGAAATCAAACAGGTAAACAGACTGTTTAATGAGTAGGTTATAAACACTCTCTTAAGTGAATACAATTTAGAATTAACCCAACAGTGGTAAGACCCAGTAAAAAGTTATTCAAGTGTCAAAAACTTGATACAGACTAGGGATATTTGAAGCTTATAAAGTTTAGAAGTAGGTATGCAAATAATACCAAGACTAGACCATTGCCATTTCAGCAAGATTTCTTTTTCTTTCTGTATCTCGGCTGTAGTAAACAGGCTCAGGAACATTTAAATTATGTTCCAGTTAGAGAAATGTCAGTTATTCAAGAGTCTTGGTCTGTTCCCAAATTCTTCCCCTATCTCATCTAAATTTACCTGATCTAAGATTATGTTAAAGCAAAGAACTATGTTTTTTTCAGCCGGTGAAGATTTAAGTTTCCCTGCATGTAACTTAAATGATTTAAAAGTAATTGACCCTAAACATAGTGTATAATTAGCATCTAATTTTCCCATTCCTCAGAAAACAAAATGCTTTATCACAACAAAAAATAAGAATAAATAATTTGTTTTGCACATAAGTTATTTGCAATAATTATCTCTATAGATTCAATAACTACCTCCACAGATTTCACTTGCCTTTTTATCACATGCTGAATTTTTCCTTATTTATTTTTAGAGTGTAGTTAATAGGTACAATACTAATTATCATAAGGCAATCAAGGTAGTAGTTCAAGATATAAAAACACAAATATATTTCTGCTTTACAAACAATTCTACAGTTCAGAATGTTCCCTATGGTATTTGTTGGCGTAGAATGGACCCTGTGCAATTATAATTACCACTACACTGCATGTACCATGAACAAAAGTCAGTCAGTTCACAGATTAGCAAATCTTACTCAATGCTTCATTCCCTCAGTCCTTCTCACCATGTTCTGCCACTCTGTAACACGATGTCTCAAATGTACATGAAAACTATAATAAAATCAGAGGGAAAGTAAGACTTTCTTGCTGTTAGCATAGCAAACCCTACCATAAAAATTAGATTTTTGCAGTGAAATCTATGACCATAAGCAATTCCTCAAGCAAACAGAAATCAGTCTTTTTGCTTAAGAGAAGTGATCTTTGAATAAAAAGGGTTGAGAACTGGTGCTAAATAAAAAGCAATGTCATAAAGTTTAAAGCATATTGGTGAAAAAATGTTTATAGTTGAGAAGTATTGTACAGTAAATGAACCTCAACTTAAATGTTTAAAACATCAGAACTAGAAATACCAATCTTAATTAAAATGCATATACATAATTTCAGCTAAACAGATGTGAGACTCTGTGGTGTTATTGGACTGTTTATATACATGAAGAAAAATATTGTATTTTTAATGTCAAAGCTTATCTGTAAAAGTTAAATACATCAACATAACAACACTATGCAAAATGAAGAATCTTTGGTACACACAATGTAAGCCAGGTTCCTTGCTGGTGGTAACTACTGCTCTGGATTCAGTAGTTGCATTGACATAAAACTGTTAAGAATGTGGTCAACAGTTAACTTTTGTTGGAGAAACTTATTTACATTGGCTCACAATTTGGTGGTGGACAGAGATTTAGAAAAGTTTGGGTTCGCTAATGGAAATAAAATATTGTTTCATTGCAAGAGTTCAAAGAAAAGCCACTGAACCAATGAAAAAAGATGAAACTACTTAAGCTTTAGGTTGTGGAGCACTGTACAAAGACTGGAGCCATTTTTGACACATACCAAATAGTTGTCTTTTCTTGTTCAAGTATGATATATTTATGAGGAGTAGGAATTTTCTAATCTTCAGTGTATTGCATTGTTTCAAATAGAATTTTTACAGTATAATGTAGCACTAGATGCTTCTGAACAGTGAGGAAGTTTTATTAGAACCACAAAATGGTATGATTCAGAAAGTTCAACTTGCTGCATAGACTTTTATTCATGAAACAGCCATTATGATTATGACAAAACTCATAACTGCTATGTTAAAGAAATTATTATTTGAATGAAAATACATTTTTCATTATAGTACTAGTTCATTGGTTGGTTTGAGTATATTTCATTTATTATGGCCTTCATTAACTTCATTGATGAATGTAGTAACTAAATTAGAATTTTATAGCAACAGGCTTTTGTGTATCATGTCAGCTTCTTTAGAAAATAAACATCATACTCTTGGGGTCGTCCTATCTTTGTTTCTGCCTCAGTCAACGTCGTTAAGAGAAAAAGTGCAAATTCTATGTCTGTATCTATAGTTATAGTTAACATAAATAAATAAAT
This sequence comes from Charadrius vociferus, assembly GCF_000708025.1. NCBI lineage: Eukaryota > Metazoa > Chordata > Aves > Charadriiformes > Charadriidae > Charadrius > Charadrius vociferus. The sequence goes on along the minus strand of NW_009648470.1, from coordinate 1,115,362 downwards.
AAATAAATAAATAACTTGAGAGGGCTGTTTTTCTGTCTATTAAAAGCTGTTCAAGATTTAATTTCTATAAGTGGATGAAATAATATAGTTATCATAAGTATATATTAGTATGCTATATTATGATTTTGTTATTTGAAAATATACATTATTGATTTTAACAGTTAAAAAAAATAATCTGAGCCTAATTTCAGAATTTACTATAGTAGTTTCTCTAGAGGTCAATATGTATATTTTCTGTGGAACTGTTACACTTCAGGGAAGTGTAAAACCACTCAGTATTCTAACGAATTACATACAATCATTTAGGTTGCAAAAATCTCTTAAAATTGTTGAGTCCAACTGTTAACCTGGCACTACTAATTCCACCACTAAACCACATCCCTAAGCATAACATCTACACAGGTTTTAAATACCTCTGGGGTTGGTGACTCAACCACTTCCCTGGGCAGCCTGTTCCAATGCTTCAGAATCCTCTCGGTGAAGAAATTTTTCCTAATGTCCAATCTAAACCTTCTCTGGTGCAACTTGAAGGTATTTCTTTTTGTCTTGTCACTTCTTGTCTTGTCACTTCTTATTTGGGAAAATTGACCCACAGCCACCTCGCTAAAACCTCCTTCCAGGTAGCTGGAGAGCAATAAGGTCTCCTCAGCCTCCTTTTCTCCAGACTAAACAACCTCAGTTCCCTCAGCCACCTATTCTCTAGACCCTTCACCAACTTCATTGCTTTTCTTTGGATGCCCTCCAACACACATTTCAAAGCAGTACTTAAAAAGGAAAACGGATTTGTGATGGTACAACCAGTTGGTTTTAAGCTTCTTGGAAGTTCATGGCTACATCCACAGAAGTGTTGACACAGAGCATTGACTATGGCATTGGCACCTTTTCCCCATGGATCAAGTCCTAATTTGACAAATCATATTATTTCAAACTAAAAATGACTCATAGGTTTTGGGAACCCCCTGAAAATGGTAAAAGAAAGAAGTAAAAGATATGATTAGATACAACTTTTTTCTTAAGATATTACAGGTAGGGATAGTAAGTGCCCTTGAAAACATTTAGAAATGTTCTCTTTAAATGTCTGATCCCAGGGCACTGGCAAGCATGCTATTTATCTTCAGAGGCTACTTATATAAAATTTATTCCCTATTGATTGAAATTTTATCATTATAATTAAGAAAGCGAATACTTTTTCGTAGTACAATTTAGTTATGAATGAACATCTTAGGTCACATCAAAATGTCCATTATAATTCCATTTTCACTCAGCTATGCTTCCTTAGCTAGTTATGTTGGAAATAAAATAATCTGTTAGTCAACTGTGAATGCTCCCTTTCCCTTTATCCTGATAGTTGCTCTGTTTTCTTTTTTTTATAGGACATCTCTACCCTGTAGTAGTACAGAGAAATAGAGCTTCACAGCAAAGTACAGGGAAACCAATATAAAATTTGAAGTTAGAACGGTTACTGGATATAGTCAAGTTAAGTGGCCTGGAGCTCTGGCTAGGGTAATTTATTTTATCAGGAATTTATTGTATTAAGAGCCCATGTGGGCTACTTTACCTTATGTGAAGCTCTGTGCTGCAGTAGCCGCAGTGTTCTGGGTACCTAACATAGTCTGGGCATGTTTATTCTATTCTTCAGTGTGTGATGCTTGAAAAGACCGTATTAGTTCTTAGTAGCGCAGAGGAAAGAATGCAAGGGTGCAGAGTAATAGGAATGTCTGGCAGGTCAAGAACTCTCCAAATTATTTTAGCTGTCAGTAAGAAATGTGGGATTCAGGAAGGAGAAAAACAGATAAGACCAAGTGCTGGATTTGTAAAGACATCTTTGTGCAACATTGTCATACCTTATTTTTCAGTACTTATCTGAATTCTCAGTACTAAATGGGGAAAATAACTTTTTTTCTTTTTCCCTCCACAAAAACTCTAGCCTTTTTGTGAATAAGAATAGCTACAGAGAGGTGGCTCTGACAAATGTGGGACAAGGAAATCTGAGTTTCTGATGAGGATCTCCATTGATATTCTTTTGAGTTTATCCTTTGATTACAGTGGTCCTCTTCACACTTTTCCCCTGCTCCAGCATGGGTCCTACCCATGGGCTGCAGTCCTTTAGGAACTGCTCCCCTCCAAAGGGCAACAATTCCTATCAGGATAAGGCTGCTCCAGAGTGGGGTCTCTACTGACTGCAGTTCCTTCAGGGAATATTTACCTGCTCCAGTGTGGGGTCCCCCATGGGCTGCTTGAACACAGACACAGGCGAATTCAAACAGAATTAGGCTCCTGAAATAAAATGCTGGATCACAAATTTCTGGTTGGGAGTGGATACGGAGGGTTAGCATTTGGGTGTTGGGTTTTGGTTAGTTTTTGGGGTTTTTTTTGTTCTTTTTTTTTTTTAATTTTTAATTCTGTGAACAGTGCTAGATGTACTTTAAAACATTGGGTGAAAAATATCTGCAGGGGTGTAAGGTTCTCCAGGAGCTTCTGACAGTTACGCATAGACTAGGTTAGAGAAGCACAGTGGGAAGAAAAAAAAAAAAAAAGGGGGGGAAAGAAAAAAAACCTTTTTAAAAATAAATTCATTTCCTGCTAAAATTACAGAGGAAGTTGGATAACAGATGTGTTAGATTGATGAGAATCTTGAGCTGTACTAGAAAAGGCATTCCTGATGGAGATGGATCTGAACAAAGATGCACAAGGCACTAGGCTGGTCTTGCCTCTATGAGTTATCTGTGTCAGAATGCATAAGTCAGAAAGTTTTCAAGGAGTCTTGCAGGTCTCTGCAAGAAATTTAATTTCATTGACAGAAAATTCCTGTATCTAATCCCAAGTACTTAAATGGAGAAAGTAAGCTAGAATGGGATATCTATATGACTCTAGATCAAAAAATCAAAGTATAAAGGTATTTATTTTTATACGTTCACTTTCCTTTTCTCAGCAGAAAATACACCTGAAAGGCATCAACAAACAAAACAAAGTAGTTCAATTTAAATGCATGTATTTTACCCTTTCCATTGGGACACAGGATCCACTACACAGAGCTTGTGTCTCGTGCAGTATGGTCTCAAGAACTGAAAGGACTCTTCCGTGTATAGTCCCTTTGCATTACCTTCAGCCATGACAGAGGTGTTCATGCAGGAGAAACAGCCTGTGATGACATTCTCCACAATGATGCCAGTATCCCTTTCTTTGGTTCTGCCCAGAAAAACCAACCCTGCTCCCCGGATGTCCCAAGGGTCCTCAGACACCCAGTCCTCCAGTAACCAGCCAGCCAGTGCAGCGGAAGCTGAAGTAGCAAAAGTAAAAAGCATTGTTAACATGAAAGATTCCTGCACTTGTGGGCCTAACCTTGCAGTTTGGGGCATTATTGGTTGGTTTGGAGCCTGTTCTTGTGGAGTGCAAATGAATGCCCACAATAAGCCAATCTCGAAGCATTCTGTACACCAACACTGCTAGTGAATCTTCACCTTCAATTTTGGTTGATCAAACCCAGGATTCTGGTTACCAGAGCAGCATGATATAGACAACAACATTTAGCTCCTAGAACAGCACTGTATGAACAAAGACCCACCTAGGTAAGGTAATATCTGAATTCGTCTCCTCATCTTTGAAAGATTTGACCCAGGCTGATAGTGGTTTCAGCTCTGTACAAGCCATGACAACCCAGTCCACACAGGCGGTTGAAGGTGCAAGAGGTCCTGAAATGAAATCTTATTTCCCCTCTGCTCCCAGTATCACAACTCAGAGATGGAGTATCAGTATCCCTGCTGGCACCAGCTGCCCAATGCCTAACAGCTCTGAGCAACCTGAGCCACCATAAGGAACTCCCCGGTAGGACCACCACTCAGCTCAGCAGTGCATTACCTACCCAGGTGAATGGTCTGTCCTCATATACATCTTCTGGGTGAACGTCAACTTCAACCTTTCTGCACAAAAGTATGGTGAGTGAAGCAAGCCTCCTTGATACCCATAGAAGTATTCTAAGGTAATAAAAAAAATACATTTTAGAATGATTTTGTAATGTTGCCTCGAAATTTTAGCCACCACTAGTTCAATGCTTTTGAAAATTATGAGTAAGCCTGAGTGATGTCATGCCTGTTACAGATTATGAACATTATTTCCAGACGAGATCCAAACATACATCTGTGTCACAGTAATTTAAAAGGTATGAAGGCACTCAGTGTCCGCTGCTTAGCAAATATTCGAAGAATGTGAAGAGAATTCCAGGCTTATAGAAGTTAGGAATAGTATTTTTTTTAATTACTATTTTTAATATTTTAAATTATGTTAGTTCTTTGATAGCCACAGCATTATGCAAGGCACATAAGTCTGCTACAATACCTCCCATCAAAAATATGGGACTATCAGAAATTATCAAAAACCTTTAAAAAATAGAGGAGTTCAGTTATTTTGTAAATGTACACTGCAGCTCACTTATACTTTGATGACCAACAGAAAACACTGCCTGCACAGGAGTCTTTTCTCCTCTATCTGCATTGTGTTGCAATTATTCTTCCTCTCTGATTAATTTCAAAGCTGCAACTAGTAAAACAAATTGTAAAAGAAGTCTTTTACAAGAAAACTTTAGAATAATTTCCAAAGATTTCTACGTCATTTGGGGCTGGCTGCTGAAGTTCAAGTCAGTTAAGCTCCCTTCCTGTGTTTTGGTATTACTCTGACATGGTGTTTAGAATCCCAATGAGGATTTCTATGGATGATATTAAACAATTATTATTTAAACAATAACCTACTATAGTATCAGAATTATTTTCTACTAAAGTTAAGAAATTCCAGGTGGTACTTGATCTGCAGCAGTACAAGAAATGTCTGTAAACATAAATATTTAATGGCAGTCATTGCTATCTAAAAAGCATTTTCAATTGCTACCATGTATTGGAGTACAGTTTCATGTGCATATATAGATACTGATAGGAAATCAGTGGAAGAAAATCAGGTATATTTATAATTTAAATAAATGGAGATCTAAGCAGGCAAGGTATTCCTGGTTTAAAGCTAGGAAGCTGAACAAGTAAGGAGTATTGTTAGTGGAAAACATCATTCTCACCAGGTAAATATAATCAGAACCCTAAAAAGAATTTCTTTGTAGTGAACTCTAAACACAGCACAGTAATAACCACACCAAATAAATCTAATACTGTTAAAATTCACAGCAGTATACTTATATATAACTCATCATAAAAGCAGTAACCTTGAAAGCTACTTAAACATAGCAGACTTCACAAATCCAGAAAAATATATGAAGAACCATGCCTCTATTTATTTTCCTCACACTTCCAACATTCAATTTGGCTGGCCACACAGTGAGCACAAGGTTACTGTTGATGTGATTTGATTGTTACTATGTATAACTAACAGGGCTAGATGTCTTCTGTTATTAAACAGGAAACCAGAAATGGTTTTGTTCAAAGGGTTGTTGTTTGTTTTGAAGGCATTTCCTTTTTGGATTTTTGTTCTTGCTTTACCACACATGAAGTTTTCTAAAATGTGTATCTCTGTATTGAATTAGACATTGTTTAATGTACAGATTTATGTTTATTTCTTAAAAATCTATGGTAAGGAAAAATGCACACAAGAATTATGAAATTTGGTAGGGAAGTATTTAACATAGATCATGTAAATAAGAGCTGGATGATTTCACGCATTTCCATACATAAAACCTAAAATTAATATCATGAACACCATATTTTAAATAATGAGGAATGAAAAAGTTAAAGTTTACTATAACCTCTACCCCCTCTTTCATTAATTTCAAATTATGCCTTTAAGTTGCAGAAAACCTAGGTTCTCAGATCTGCAAAGGAAGACAGGAACCAAATGCCAACATTAAGGTCTTCTCATGATAACTTTTCTCATATTGTACCTAAATGTGAAGCTATATGAAGTTTTTTTACAGCAGGCTCTAAATGTCTGCAGCTTAGGAAATATAGAACAGCCTGTATTCTGATAATGCCATGAGCTAAGGTGACTAATTCGGAGTTAAATCCGAGCAGGATTTACAATCTGAGCTTTTCTACTCCCAGCTGCCAAGAGAAAACACCAAATTCACTGCAAACATAGTACGAGATGATGATAATGCGTCTGTCAAGTTCTTTTTTTCACTACCTCCCCCTATTTTTATCCAACAAACTAATACTGTATCACAATGCCTCAGGTAGAAATTTATTTATTTATTTATTTATTTAGATATTTTCTGTCTTCTAAATGGATTGCCTTTTCATACAATATGTATTATGCCAGAGAGACAGAAGGTGAAAACAATTCCTCAAATTAGTGATCAGGGCATTTATTAGAAAGAATGGACATAATGATTCACATTGCTGTCCCAACAATTGTATGCTGAAACCCTACAGATCCTACATATCTATCTGCAGGGCAAAAATATTGTGACTGCACTTCCTTTCTGTGGTATGCAGGGATCTCATCTAGTCTCAATTGCAATAAACCATTGGAGGTATTCACAACTACACACTACTAAAGTAGTTTAGTTTGCACTTTCCCTGTGCAAGAACAAGTACACAGCATGTCAAACCATATTACCTCGCAGTGGTCTCCTTTTGCCCCAGAGTGATATCACTATATAACGAAAATTTATTGAAGTGTTTTATAGAGACCACACTTTGAGAAACTTTGATTAGAAACTCAACACAACTTTGTACGCAGCAAGTAGTAAATGGCAGCTAGGTGAAAAAGAAAGCAACAGATATTTTCTTACTTGCCCCGTAATACAACATTACCTCTTTAATGAGCTGATCAGATTACTGAAATTCTATATATAAACCCAGAAAACTATCAATATAACTAGGACTGAGTTGAAAATTAAGAAGTAGGATGGGAAAAAAAAAGGGAAATAATGAACAACATTTTGGTACGGACCCCTTTAAGCACATTCTTTTCTTTTCTCAAATTGTCCTGATCATGAATGTCTTAATACTCAATGGACCCAAAATGGACATCAGACAGGTTACAAAAAAAATGCTTCAGTAACAAGTTATCTTTGAAGCATTATTTGGTCTTCCTCTATTTTCCTTTCTTGCTGCTTTCCTATCTAAACTAGGCAAACACTGCTCTCCCGAAAGATCATTTTCCTCATTTTCATAGCCCAGCTATGAACTTCTGGTTTTTAAGTGTTTTTATCAAGCAGATATTTTAACTTACTTCATGATACTTTCTGTTAAGCAATAAAAGTTTGAAGTTAATAGATCGGTAAAATATAGAATTATTTTCCAAATATGTCATTTGAATTCTAATTTCTTTGAACCAGTTCCTTACTTGAAGTAAATCAGCATAGTTCCTTGTACGAGTTCTTTGCAACTCAGCCTTCTCAAAAAAAAAAACAAACAACAAACTAAAACCCCTTTGATACTGATATCAAAAGCAGTATGCCAAATCTTAAGAATGTTGGGTTTATTCTGGGATGACTGAATATTTCTGTATCTATGTAAATATCAAGCTTATAGGCATGATGTGACATGCTTGTAGACATGAAAAATGTTACACAACAATGACTTGCACTAAGCTGTCAGAATTTAACAAATAAATTAGTTTCAGCAGAGATTCAAAATAATCTTCAAAACAGCAGTTGATAATATTTGTCAAATTAGATCTTTAATTAATGATTGAAATTAGAAGAATTGGCAGATATTTGCCTTAATGTTCAGCAAAGTTGTATTAATGGTATTTGCTATGGACTTTTTGAGTTTCTTACATTTATCTTTGGGGAAAAACAACGAGGCATATAAGTGTTGTTAATTTAATCCATGTACCATCATTGTATTTGTTATGAATCCTGTGTCCGTCCAAGTTACCAGACAATAATAAAGATAAATAAGCATCTGACTGAGCTCTGCAGATACTATTCTAAATGACTGAGTCAGACTGAAATTTTTCATATTGTCTAATGTTTAACAATGAAAGTAATTCAAGGACAGTTATGTTCTGCAAAGGTTCTTCATCATTTCAATAGCTTAAAGCCACAAGGATAGTTTTTAATTGTTTATGTGATATATTGATTGTCTCCTTCGCTCTGTACCAAAAAAGAACACAGTAAATTAATAATAAGCTCAGGCACAGCCGCAAAGTAACTGCTACAGGATAAGATTGATCTATATCTAAGGTGATGATGCCTGGACTCCAGATAACTAAATAGGGAATATAAATTTCCTGCAATATCTCAGATCACGATCACAAGTTTGGTATTCCAAATTTCTGTTGATACAAAAGACTTTGATATATGGCACTACGGTATATAGTTGTGTGAATTAACTTTGAAAGTATAAGAGTAGATAGGAGGTGAATGACTTCCCAGGGTATATTCTTGAGCTCTTTCACACATTTATGTGAAACAGCAGGTACTGAGTTTCTACACGAAAGTAATAATGAAAAGTAATGCAGGCAGAAATAGCTTGCCTCTAGCAAGACTAATGGCAAGGTCAGATTGCATCAATTAAATGAAAAAGCCTTCAAGATAAAGTTCATTCCACACATTATGAGCTTTTTCCCTCCTTTCAAACAAGTGCCTGGTTGTATAAGTACAAGGCTGCTTAACTGTTAATTCATAGACCTACAACATGAAGCAACTGTGAAAAAAGGCTCCTAAAACAGTAAACAAGAATATTAGAGAATTTAAATTAAAAAAGCCCCAACCTTCAACTGATAAAATACAGAAAGTATCTTTTTTTAAATATTCAAAAATGCAGCACAACTGCTATCAATATGTTCTTAGCTGTTAAACATTTAAAATTTCAGCATTATTGTTCCTTTTACATTTTGTTAAAGATTCTGAATACTGTTTAGAAACATTGTTTAATAATTAAAAAAAATAAAATCAGCAAGCATATTGATGTTTTCTCTTCTGAAGTATGATTACTTTGCAGTCATCGGTGAGAAAACTCTCTTGCTAAATTTTGGTCCTCGAAGCTGATTATAGATATCTTAACATTACACATCCCTCCCAGGCAAGAACCTTGCATTTGAAGTTTCCGCTTGTTCAATTTAAGTTCTAATATCAGTTTCAACCCTTCTTTAGGTCTAAAATTAGAGGCAAATGAACTGCTGTCTCACTAAACTCTAATACGCAATTTGAACAAAAGCCAGTTCCAAGTGATCCTGCACACAACCTCCTTAGAAGTGTGGTGCAAGGTAAACTTTCAGCATTAGTTTTTCTCCTGTTAAGCCACTGCCTTATGACTGATGCTTGACTATGAAAGAAAAAGCAGGAAGGTAGCAGAGCCCTCAAAATTTTGCAGAACTAGTTAAGACTTCTTATCTAGGTGAGGAAGGAGGGATGGAGGCATTACCCTCTATATTAAGAAATGTATAGAGTGTGAAAAGTTGTCTCTGAAGAATATCCATGAGCAGGTTGAAAGCTTATGGGTAAGAATTAGAGACTGGCAACAAAGGAAGCCTTTTGGTCAGTGTCTACTACAGGCCGCTCGATCAAGAAGAGCCTATTGATGAAGCCTTCTTATTCCAGCTACAGGAGGCATCATGCTCGTAGCATCTTGTCCTGCTGGGAGACATTAACGACCCCGACATGTGCTGGGGAAGTAGCATGGCAAGCTGTAGGCAATCCAGGAGACTCCTGGAATGTGTTGAGGATAACTTCTTAAGCAAAGTAATAGACAACCCTACTGGAAGGCTTGCAATACTAGACCTGTTGTTCTCCAATGCATGTGAGCTAATTGATGATGTCAAGTTTGGAATCAACCTGGGCTGCAGTGGTCAAACACAGGTGGAGTTCACAGTCCTGAGGGATATCGGTCAGGCAAAGAGTAAAGTCAGGACCCTGAATTTTAGGAAAGCAAAATTCCATTTCTTCAAGCAGTTAGTCAACAGGATTCCCTGGGAAACTGCTCTCAGGGACAAGGGAGCAGAACAGAGCTGGCAGACCTTTAAAGATGCTTTCCGCAGAACTCAGGAGCCCTTGAAGCCAGGTGTAAGAAATCAGGAAACGAAGGCAAGAGACCAACATGGCTGAGTCTAGACCTGCTGCTCAAACTAAAAGGCAAGAAAGAAATGCACAGGCAGTGGAAGCAGGGACAGGTATCCTGGGAAGAGTATAGGAATGCTGCCTGGTTGTGTAGGGATGGGGTCAAGAAGACCAAGGAGCAGCTGGAGCTGAAATTGGCAAGGGACACAAAGAATAATAAGGGCTTCTACAGGTATGTCAGCCAGAAAAGGAAGGTCAAAGAAAGAGTATTCCCCTCCGATGCAGTTGCCAAGCCACTCTACATGATATTTGAATACTCATGGCAATCAAGTGAAGTCCCCACTGACTGGAAAAAAGGAAACATTGCACCGCTTTTTAAAAAGGCTAGAAAGGATGACCCTGGGAACTACCTCCCTGTCAACCTCACATCTGTGCCCGAGGAGATTGTGGAGCACATCCTCCTAGAAGCTATGCTACAGCACATAGAGCACAGGGAGGCAATTCGAGAAAGCCTGCATGACTTCATGAAGGGCAAGTCCTGCCTGACCAACCTAGTGGCCTTCCATAATGGAATGACTACATAAGTGGACATGGAAAGGGCTACAGATGTCATCTATCTGGACTTCTGTAAGGCCTTTGAAACAGTCCCCCACAACATCCTTCTTTCTAAATCGGAGAGGTATGGATTTGCTGGGTGGACTGTTCAGTGGGTGAAGAACTGAATGGATGTTCACATCCACAGGATAGTGGTCAACAGCTCAATGCCCAGATAGAGAGGGTCCCTCAGTATTATTCAATATCTTCATCAATGAAATAGACAGTAGGGTAGAGTGCACCCTCAGCAAGTTTGCAGAAGACACCAAGCTGAGTAGTGTGGTTCACACACCTGAGGCATGGGATGCCATCCAGAGAGATCTGGACAGGCTGAAGAAGTGGGCCCATGTGAACCTCATGAGGTTCTACAAGGAGAAGTGCAGGGCCCTGCACCTGGGTTGGGGTAACCCCCAGTATGAATACAGGCTGGGAGATGAAGGGATTAAGAGCAGCCTTGTTGAGAAGGACTTGGGGGTACTGGTAGATGAAAAGCTGGACATGAGTTGGATGGGGCTTTGAAAAACCAGGTCTAGTAGGAGGTTTCCTTGCCCATGGCAGAGGGGTGGAAACTAGATGATCTTTAAGGTCCCTTCCAACTTAAACCATTCTATAATTCTATGATTCTATGATTATTTACTTGCAGCCCAGAAAGCCAGCTGTATCCTGGGCTGCATCAAAAGAAGCATGTCCATCAAGTCGAGGGAGGTGATTCTCCACCTCTGCTCTGCTCCTGTGAGACCTCACCTGGAGTACTGTGTCTAGCTCTGGGGCCCTCAACACAGGAAAGACATGGACCTGTTAGAGCATGTACAGAGGAGGGCCAAAGAAATAATCAGAGGGCTGGAGCACCTCTCCTATGAGGAAAGGCTGAGAGAGTTGTGGTTGTTCAACCTGGAGACTAAAAGTCTTCGGGGAGACCTTATTGCAGCTTTTCAGCATGTAATGGGGGCCTACAGGAAAGACAGGGACAAAATTTTAGCAGGGCCTGTTGCAATAGGACAAGGAGTAATGGCTTTAAATTGAAAGAGGGAAGATTTAGACTAGATAAAAGGAAGAATTTTTTTACAAGGGTGGTGAAACACTGGAACACGTTTCCCAGAGAGGCAGTAGATGTGCCATTCCTGGAAACATTTAAGGTCAGGTTGGACAGGGCTCTGAGCAAGCTGATCTAGTTGAAAATGTTCCTGCTCATTGCAGGAGAGCTTTCACTAGACAACCTTTAAAAATTCCTTCCAACCCAAGTATTCTATGATTCTATGATACCATGTCCCATCACTTTGAATAAAAACTGCTTTGTAGTACTCTTAGGAGAGTTAAACAAGGCACATTGATAGAAATATAAAGCAGTTACAGGTTAGTCTAAACAAAAGAAATAAAATCCTTGAAGCATTGATTTCTTTTTCATCCAAAATGTCTTGGCTAAATGTTGACTTCATGAGGCTTTTTTTTATCATTTCAAAATGGAAATAAGAAAGAATTTATTAATGAAATAATAAAAATCATACTGTTACTACTATTACTACTATTACTACTACTAATAATAATAATATGGCATGAAGTGTCAGCACTCTTCCAAAATATTTACACTATTTTTAGAGAGAATTTTAAAGTCTTAGAAGAAATAAGTGAATTTATACAGAAGCTTAATAATAACCATGACCTTAGAGGCAACCAAAATATAACATCTTCATAAAAATGTGCCCTCAGGCATCCAAAATAACAAAAATTCTCACCCAACACAGAGAGAAATGAAATGTATCAGAAGTTGATCAGCAGTACACAGAAGTAAAATGTAAATTAAATAATTTATCCTGACATGACAAAAAGGAAGGTTGATGCAGAACTACACATGAGATTTATTTATAGTATTAATGAAAAGAAAAATACAGGTGAAATGGTGGGTAGGTTCCTCTCCAGATATCTGCAAAGATGCACTTATGTATTAAACAGCACAATGTGTACAAAAGTTAAAATATTTTTCTACTGCATTTGATAAAACACGAATAATTTGTGGGGTGAAGTTCAGTTTTATTTTTTTACTGACTTCAATAGGGACAGAATTTCCACCAAAGTAACTAAAGTAACTTGAAGAAATCTCCAGTTTAAACATTTTGTTTATTGTTTAGTTTGTTGCCTATGTATACAAAAGGGAACCATGTGTATCAGAAACAAGTTATTTGTACTTGCAGCCTGAATGAGGATAAACACTCATAGCTCCCAGTTATATGTAAACGAGTTACATAAAGACAGAAGATATGCTTATCTTTAACAATACATAGAATCCATTCAACTTACATATCATTTTTAATGTCAAATACCATAAACTGGAAAAGTACTAAATTGTACGTGGGCCTGGTTAGGGATTTCTGGCTACTTCTTGTTGGAAAGCCTGAGCTGTAAACCTATACAGAAGCCTAGACAGAGCCTCGAAGAGCCTGATCCCCTGATGTGCATGCAGTGGTGTTAGACTCCTACTTTTCTTTGTATTTCTTCTATTTTTGATTTTTCAGAAACAGAACTGCATAAATGATGTGATAGCATAGTTGATCAGTAAAGAAGAAGACACAAATTTAGCTCCCCTTTCTGCAAAGTTTGGAGCAAGGATTTGAATGTAGGTTTTCTGGTGCTGAAGAAGAATATAGACATATATATATATTACATGTATGCATACGTGTTTGTGTACTATAGACGTGTACTCAATCCTGGTAAGTGGATTGTGGAACTAATATGTCATGAACCAACAAACATCCATTATAGTTTGAAGAGGAGAAGCTGAATGAAAACTGTCAAAACAGGCAACAAGTAGTCATATTTATTAACTCTGATCGGATTCAAATTAATTAGGTCTAACAGTGATTTGAATTTAGACTTTTCACCATCCTGGAGGGTAGGAAATTGGCTGTTTCAAGAATCCCCCTCTCTCCCCCCTCTCACTCTTCATTTTTTTTCTTTGTTTAAAACCTTGAATGAAGAAACAATTGAGTAATTGAAATTTCAAAAAGCTTTGTGGGACAGTAAAATAATTTCCCATGCAGTTCTACTTTTTCCCTGTGATAAAAAATAAGTGGAACTGAAGGACTTGTCTGCTTTTCAAAATAGAATGTAAATTATATTAATAGTTTTTAATCCAAACAGCTAAGTTTTCAAACACAATAGAAATACCGTCTATGTAAAAAGAGCCATAATTATTCCAACACTCAATCATAAATATTTAATCCTTTGTTTTATATAAAGAAGCTTTAGAGAGAAAAAAGAATTTCCTCATGTATGCAATATGATTACACTCCAGGTCAAGTTACAAAAGAAAATAAAAATCCTTGTACTATTCAAATGTTGCTTTGTCACACAATTATGATGATACATTTATAATTTAACCAAAAATATCTGCAAGTCTGACAGGCAAAAGGAGATTTAAGGTACCCTGAACGTTTGGAACCGAAGAGATAAGAGTGATGAATTACCAGTGATAAGTAAAGACTATCAAGGTACAATTTTCTTCAAACTCTGATTATTTTTATTGTGTACATTGTAGTAATGAGTCTTGTGAAACATGTTGACTATATTCATTCTCTTTGGGAAATATTCAATGAATTCAGAACAGAATAAATTCTAGGTTTAAAATCAATTTCCTTATTGTCCCTGATGCATAGCAGTCAGGCTTTAATTCTGTGATAGCCAGTGCATAATTCAGAAATGAATCTGAAATGGAGTATCTAATTTAAATAGAAATTAGAGTTCTTTTAAAGGGACTCAGAAAACACAAAACTCTTTGGAGAAACAAAACCAAAACAAAATGCCTTAAGGCAAAATCCTCAGAAGTGCTTTTGAATTATTGATCAAGTTGCTGCAGAATCATTCTTAAAATGAAGTGAAATTATAAAGGCTTATTTATATTACTGGGATGAAGAAGCGTTCAGTTTCTTCCTTCTTATTTTCTTAACTCACACTTTCTAAGGAGGATATTTTGATGGTACTATTTATTTGGATCATATATGACAAAAACACACCACCAACCAACCAACTAATCAAACAACTTTTCTAGTAAGTACTAAGCAAAGTGATTACTAAAACTTATTCAAGGACACTGTTTAAGACTTTCTATTTCTGTATGGTTTTGTTCAACATATGTTCAATATTTCCAGTTAAAAATTGCCATGGAATTACATAGGCATTATTTTTTATTAAGGCTATTTGATTTTCAGTTTCTTGTTCTTATGTTTCTACTAATCTCATAATTTCATCTCTAGGTTTTATAGGAACTTTGTAAACATTTCTAATCCAGATAAGGTTACTATACAATATACTTAAGGATATCAGTTGAGATTTACTGTCCTTGAAGATAGCTACACTAATATTTAGGGTTTTGACTTTTAGGATGTCAAAATGATCATGTAAATAAAAAGGTTTTTTTTTACATACTAAAGCACAGATTTTACCACTGCACCTATATGCATACCTGTGGATATTTGTAAATGTATTTGTTCAGATCCATTATTTGTAAGGATTAAATATAAGGATCCAAAGTATCTGTAAGAATCTTTCTTCATCATCTCTCATTGGGGAAATTCAGAATGAAGCTGTCTTTCTTGTCTTAAGGATAGACAAACTTATCTTTTAGCATAAATCCTCACTCAGTGAATTAGTCCACTGAAATACTGGACAGTCAATGGAATAAGATACATCTACAACTGAATTATAGAGACAACAATTGGCCCGTGATGCATGAGAAAAAGATATGTGTGTGTATATATATGCATTTAGTTTTTAGTAACCTTCTCAAGAATAAATCCTAACCCCCTTTCTTGAAAATATGTTGTCATCTTTGACGTCTCTGAAATGTTTATTGCTTTTGCCAAGTCATATGAGTGTAATAGTGATCAGAATTCAAAATGCCATCTTGCTTGGTCTGAAATGACCAGCTTAGGACTGGAATGGACCAGCTTGTATTTTGCTTCAGGTTCTTTCTATTTGTATTCACTTCATATGGCAAGGGTTTGGCAGCAGGGGGGCTGTAAGTCTGGCTTCTGTGAGAAGACCCAAGAAGTGTCAGTTCCAGACAGCTCTAAGATGGAACTGCTACTAGCCAAAGCTGAGCCAGTCAGTGACTCTGTGGGCACTTCTGTGACAACATAATAAGAAAGAGTAAAAAACTCTATATAACAGCAGCTCGGAGAGAGGAGTGAGAATAGGTGAGAAATAACTATGGTGAGTGAAGAAGGAGAGGAAGGAAGTGCTCCAAACACTGGAACAGACACTCCCCTGCAGCCTGTGAAGAAAACTGTGCTGAAGCTGGTTGTCCCCTTGTACCCCATGAAGGTCCACAGTGGAGGAGATATCCACCTTGCAGTCTGTGGAGGACCCCATGCTGAAGCAGATAGATGTGTCATTGTATTGGGTTTGCATATCAATGTTTTGGTAGCAGGGGGGACTACAGGAGTGGCTTCTGTGAGAAGCTGCTAGAAGCTTCCCTTATGTCCAACAGGGCCAATGCCAGCCAGCTCCAAGATGGACCCACCTCTGGCCCAGCACTGAGCACATCAGAGACAGTGGTAGTACTTCTGGTTACATATGTAAGAAGGGGAAAAAAGCCTGCTGCTCAACAGCAGCCAGAGAGAGGAGTGAGAATATGTGAAAGAAACAACTCTGTAGGCACCAAGGTCAGTGAAGAAGAAGGGGGAGAGGGCGCTCCAGGCACCAGGGCAGAGATTCCCCTGCAGCGTGTGGTGAAAACAATGGTGAAGCAAAGTGTCTCCCTGCAGACCATGGGCGTTAACAGTGGAGCAGATATCCACCTGCAGCCCCTGGAGGACCCCACACCGGAGCAGGAAGATGCCTGAAGGAGGCTGTGACCCTATGGGAAACCAGCTCTGGAGCAGGCTCCTGGGAGGACCTGTGGACCTGTAGAAAGAGGACCGCATGCTGGAGCAGGATTACTGGCAGCACTTGTGACGCCATGGGGACCCACACTGTAGCAGTCTGTTCTTAAAGGACTACACCCTGTGGAAAGGAACTACACTGGAGCAGTTTGTGAAGAACTGCAGCCTGTTGGAAGGACTCACATTGGAGAAGTTCATGGAGGACTGTCTCCCGTGGGAGGGACCCCACGCCGGAGCAGAGGAGGAGTGTGAGGAGTCCTTCCCCTGAGGAGGAAGGAGTGGCAGAGACAATGTGTGATGAACTGACTGCAACCTCCGTTCCCTGTCCCCCTGTGCCACCTGGGGGAGGAGGTAGAAGACTTGGGAGTGAGGTTGAGCCTGGGAAGAAGGGAGGGGCGGGTGGAAGGTGTTTTGAAACTTAGTTTTATTTCTCATTACCCTCTTCTGATTTGATTGGCAATAAGTTAAACTAATTTCCTCAAGTCTGTGGTAGTAATTGGCAAGTCATCTCTCCCTGTTCTTATCTCAAACCACCAGCCTTTTGTTATATTTTTTCTCCCCTGTCCAGCTGAGGAGGGGGGGGTCATAAAGCAGCTTTGGTGGGCACCTGGCACCCAGCCAATGTCAATCCACCACAGTCCTGAAGGAAGCTGCAGCCCACGGAGAGTCATGTTGGAGGAGGTTCCTGGCAGAAGCTGTGGCCTGTAGAGAGAAGAGTCCACGATGGAGCATGTTTTCTGGCAGGATGTGTGACCCTGTGGGTAACCCATGCTGGAGCAGTCTGTTCCTGAAAGACTGCACCCTGTGGGAAGGACCCATGTTGGAACAGTTCTTGAAGAGTTGCAGCCTGTGGGAAGGACGCACTTTGGAGAAGTTCATGAAGGACTGTATCCGATGGAGAGACCCCATGCTGGAGCAGGATTAGTCTATGATGAAGAAGAAGCAACAGACACAAAATGTTATGAACTGACTGAAGCTCCTGTTCCCCATCCTCTTGCAGAGGGAAGGATGTAGAACAGTCAGGAGGGAAGCTGAGCCTGGGAAGAAAGGGGGAATTGGGGAGCTGGTTTTGTTTCTCACTATCTTGCTCTATTTTTAATTAGCAATAAATTAAATTAATCTTTCACAGGTCAAGTCTGTTTTGCCTGTGACAGTAGTTGGTAAGGGATCTCCCTGTCTTTATCTCAATACAAGAACTACTTCATTGTATCTTCTCCCCCTGGCCTGCTGAGGAAGGAGAGTGAGAGAACAATTTGGTGGGCACCCGGCAGCTAGCCAAGGTTAACCCACCACACCATGTTGCAGTGAAAGCAGAAAATATCAACAGTTCTCTGTAATATAACACAAGAGAAAAGTACTCCCAGATCTCTCATCTGTTAACATTTTGAAGAATGAACACTGAAAACTTTGTATCTGTGTACAGTTTCTATTATTCTTACTTGGTTCCAAAATGTTTTTAATTATTTATGAAAACAGCATATGAATTTTAATTGAAACATCTCTCTATTACACATTCAACACCAGCCTTATCTCACTCAAGTCTTTGGGACTTAAGTCACAACTTAATGACTTTTCCAAGAATGTTGTTTTCCATTCTGAAGTTTTTCCTCAGACTCATTTTGCACTGTTGAATAAGTCCTACCTAGCCTCAGTGATTTATTGGCTTTGAGTTGCCCCAGCCAACTTATCACTTGTGCCTTGCTGACCCTGAAGTAATCCAAGATAGTCAGTACATGGCCAATAATAGATGCCATCGGTTAATGTCTTTTGTGTTGTGTACTAAGCATTCTTCTTATACTTCAGTCTCTTGAATGGGTCCCTCAACATTTTATTTGAGCCTAAAAGTTTCTCTTACTGGTCTCCAAACTTCTGGTTTTCATTTATTAGATTCCACATGTATTTAATATATTATTTGCTATTTACTATTAGCTTCTGTTCATCTACTGACAATATATAGAATGTTTTGGCATGGTATGAAGATTTTATTGATGCCTTCATAGCTACAATACTGACAAGTAGTGAAACTATAATTGAATTTTTTTGTTAGCAAAAAAGATGTCAAAAAACTTGTATCAATTCTTAATATTATTTTCTCTTACTTACTAGACAGCTTACAAGGGGAAAACAGCAACCTCCTTTTTAAAAAATCACCAACCTAAAACGCAAATTCAGTGTTTTAGAGAACTTTGTAAAAAAAAGTTACGTCTTTATGCGCCTTTTATAACACCTTAACATATAACTATATAGTCTGAATGTGACCTGAAATAGTTTTTCCATACTAAAAATATCATAATTATAAACTGCTCTCTAACATTACTGGGACCTCGACAGGCTGCTGAAATGGGCTGAAAGGAACCTCATGTGGTTCAGCAAAAGGAAATGCAAAGTCCTGCATCTCACATATGAGGAAAGGTTGACAGAGCCAGGACTGTTTCACCTTGTCATGGTTTAGGCTGGACTGGACACTGAAACAAATGGAGGAGAGAAGGCTCGGGAGATCTCATCAGTACCTGAAAGGAGAGTGTAAAGAAGATGGAGAGAGGGTCTTTTCAGTGGTGCCCAGTGACAGAATAGGATCTAATGGGAACAAACTGAAACACAGGAGGCTCTGTCTGAACATAAGGAAACATTAGTATCACTGCGATAGACTAAAGAAGTTGTGGAGTCTCCATCCTTGGAGATGGAGTTGGTGTCTGGTGATGGCTTGTGGCAACCAGCTCTTGGTGACCCTGCTTGAGCCAGGGGCTTGGACCAGATGACCTCCAGAGCTCGCCTCTAACCACGATTCTGTGATTCTATGATCATATTCTGGACTGTGAAACAAGTGCCATCTTTCCCTATGGAACAAATACAAAAATTTTGCTTAGCATGATGATGCCAGATACTAAGCCCACCATTACAGGGCTTTATATTATACATCTTGAGTTTATTTTCTTTTGATTGTAGTAAAAATGGTAAGTGGAGGATCACATCTCTTGCAAGATGCTTAAAACAAATAAGATCAAGGCAAAAAACTTAAAAGCTATTAGATGTTGGAAGAAGTCCATGACATGAAATAAAGTGTAAAATGTTTATTTTGATAACTTTGTATTTGCTTTGAATAAGAAAGTGTGTGTATATATATATATTTAAATTATGTGTACACATAAGCTATGTTATTTGGGTTCTTTTAAATATCAGTGCAAACACCTGATTTAGATTCTTAAATCTAGATATTTAAAGCCTGAAATTAGACTTAAATACACTGCTTGTGCCTGTATGTTTAAGTACTATATTCAAGCACATACTCTTCAAACGTCCATAACCAGCGTAAGTTGTTGTAGTGAATGAGCAGATAGGATATCAATGATATTTGTAGACAATTTTTTTTTTTTTCCTATTTTACACCCTGAATACGGAATTTAGTCCATATCCATATCCATTTCAGGAAAATTGAATTGCTTTTAATAGTCATAATTTTTGACCACATAATTAAGCCTTAAGCCTCCATTGATTATAACTGTAATCTAGATACCACAAGCTCAATTCACCAACTAACAACAAAGTGTCCAGCAGCATTTGGAGTGATTTAAAGTTTCTGAAAAATTGCCTTGGGGTTGATAAATACAGCTCATTACTGGTATCTAGTACCATTTCAGGTTGTAGAAGTTCCCACCTGGGTTTCAGCTACCACCACAAAAAAAGTGGTTGTCTAATAAATTCAATGTCACATCTGCACTTCTGATGTGTCAGATGACATTATGCAGCTGTGTGTAGACCTTTGCATGCTACCTCAGGTAAATTACTGTTGGGTTGGTCAGTATTACTTCTACTTATTGAACATATGTCTAAACAGTGCATTCACCTACGCATAATATAGGGTGATTTTGTAGTTTATGAAATATTACATATGTCCTGTTGCCATTTCATAGGGCAAAATGAATTCTGGAATGTATGCTTGAGAACTTTACTGCATTACCGTAATAACAGGTAGCTGGATAAATTTTTTTGCTTGCGGGAAATCTAATTAAAATGAATGAAAGCAGACATTTGCAATTACCATTGCAGAATAAGGGGATCAGTTTCAGATCAAACAACTTGGTGCTTACTTTTCCCCGGCTAGGTCTTCCTATTGATAATAATAGGATGCTGGTTCCTTGAAGAGCAAAGGTATAAATTACCAAATGTGTTGCAATCTGACAAAACAGAAGGCATTTTAATGTGAATGGAAACTAAGAGATTGTTTTCATATAACCTGAAAAAATGGACCACAAGGAAACTCTAACCTTGCTAATATCCAGAAAAAAATATGTACATGAAATACAATAATTGTATTTATGAAGTTAATTCATTTCAGTGCTATATATTAGTGATTTTCCTCCCAAGAAATGTCAAAACTACTATTTTAAATAAAGTGAGATTCCTAGAATTCTCAACAGTTGTCATGTAGATTGGTCTCATAACAACTCTCAAGAACCATTCCCTCTCAGCTGAGATTTTGCTCTTTTGAACAGACCAGATGTCATTCATCGAGAAAAATATTCTCTCAGAGGCACAACAGTGCCTGAGAGTGCCAACATAAATTGAATGAGAAAGCTGAAATTCAAAGAAGGGGTCTTATGTGTTAAAAAATTATGGAAAATCTTTACCAACTGTCATAGACTGATACCTTTTTCTTTCAAGGCTCTCATTGACAGAAAGAGCGTGTAGATAAACACAAGAGTATTCTTCAAGCACCATTTAGTTGGCAGTTCATTTCCCCCACATTCTATAATATCAAAAACTCCATATTGATTTAAGCTCCACTGCTTCAATTGTTGAGAACAGTTAGATTCAGACACATTAGACTTGAAGATAGAAAGCCTTTATCTTACAGTCAGAGCCCTTCCTACAACAGTTTGATGTAGCAAGTATCATCAATAGTTCCAGTGATAAAATTGGTTGATCTGTTGGATTGACAAGAAACATTTTCTTCATTGAGCGTGTCCTGTTTTTCTGAACACTTCTGCAATCTTATTTGTCAGTAAAAATTACTTGATGTGGGGTTTTTTTCTGTTTGTTTGTTTGTTTTTCATAAACACACTGAATTCCCTCTGTTTAAATGCCTTTGAGACCTATTCGGTGTATTTACAAAATTGTGCTTCAAAAATACATGAAATAATTTCTGTTAGCTGTTATAAAACCTAAGCAGTAAATCTCTAGGCAATAGAAGTAATGTAAGACAGTGAAAAGTACTTGACAAGAAGACTTAATAGGAGAGAAACAGTCTTAAATTTTTTCTGTATCATCTAGGTATTTTTATTCACCATTTCATCATACTACCTAAATAAATTTTCAGACATCAGTATGACTCATTTTTCCTTGGGATATTTTAATAAAAAAAAAAAAGGAATGCTGTTTTCTGCATTTTGCAAATAGAGAATTTAAGTACAAAGTCACCAAATCTTAGTGTCAAGAGGCCTGGACACTAAAATGAGCAGTGAGTGTGTAAATTTTACCTAGACCACAATTACGAACCTGAAATCAAATGCTTAGTTGTTATGGAAACATTAAAAATATGTGGATAGGATAGGATAGGATAGGATAGGATAACATTAAAAATATGTGGATAGGATAGGATAGGATAGGATAGGACAGGACAGGACAGGACAGGACAGGACAGGATAGAACAGATCAGATTGGAATGGAATGGAATATTCCAGTTGGAAGGGACCTACAATGATCATCTAGTCCAACTGCCTGAACAATTAGGGGCTGACCAAAAGTTAAAGCAAGTTATTAAGGGCATTGTCAAAATGCCTCTTAAACACTGACAGGCTTGGGGCATCGGTCACCTCTCTAGAAAACCTGTTCCAGTGTTTGACCATCCTCTTGGTAAACAAGTGCTTCCTAATGTCCAGTCTGAACCTCCTCTGATGTAGCTTTGAACCATTCCCACGTGTTCTATCACTGGATATCCCGAAGAAGAGCTCAGCACCTCCCTCTCCACTTCCCCTCCTCAGGAAGCTGTAGTGAGCAATGAGGTTGTCTCTCAGCCTCCTTTTCTCCAAACCAGACAAACCCAAAGTCCTTAGCTGCTCCTTATAGGACATACCTTCCAGAACACCGATCACCTTTATGAAATAAGTACATTTATAATCTTTCATTTCATGCAGCTACACTATGTCTAAAGTTGCTAAGCTGCTGGGTGTCAAACTCAAGTAAGAGAGACTTGTAAAACCTATAAGAGTTCACAAGATATGGTTTCCTTTAGTTGTCTTGGACAAGAGGACTGATTTTTTTTTTAGATATTTCCAGAGAAAGTGTAGCCATGTTGCCCTGTAATACAGTATTGCCATTGCTAGTAGGTCATAGGTTTTGTACTGAGTTTGCAAGTTCTAAGGACTGGGGCTTGTCAGCCCTGCTCTGTTTCGGCTTTTTTGAACCTGTCTGCAGATTAGTCCTGTTAGTTTATCTGTAACAGTTGGTTTTCTAATTGACCAGATAGCTGTAGTTAACTTGTTTTACTTTTGTTAATCTTTCTATTCTAGCAAAATATTTTGTGACTTTACTCAGTGAAGGACTCCGAACATTACTGACTCACCAAAACACCCAACTATCACCACCAGAATGAAAAGACCAACCTTAAGGACTGCTGAAGCAGAGGAAGGGCGAGTGTAACAGGAAAAGGGGTAGAAACTAAGTGTTTTTCCTGATCACAGTGTCCTGTCTTCCAGGGTAACTGTTGGCAAGAGATTGGCTGGGCATTGGTCTGCTTGTGGGAGGTGGTGAGCAACTACCTTTGCACTACTTGCTTCTTTTCCACTTTCATAGATTTATAGAATTGTTTGCTCTGGAAGGGACCTTTTAATATCATCTACTGCAGCCACCCCTGCCATGGGCAGGCACATCTTCCAATAGCTCAGGTTGCTCAAAGACCTGTCCAACTGGACTTTGAACACTTCCAATGATGGACATCCATAACTTCTCTGGGAAATCTTTTCCAGTGTCTCACCATCTCATCATAATAAATTTCATCCTTATGTCCAATCTAAACCTACCCTGTTTCAGTTAAAAACCATTGCCCCTTGTCACTACAGGTCTGGTAAAAAGTGTTTCTCCATCTTTCTTACAAGCCCCCATTAAATACTGAAAGGCTGCAATAAGGTCTCTTCTCCCGGCTGAACAACCCCAACTCTCTCAGACTTTGATCATAGGAGAGGTGTTCCACCCCTTTGGTCATTTTTTTGTCCCTCCTCTGGACATGCTCTAAAAGGTCCATATGTGTAATATGTCATGTGCAATTATCAGAAAGCCAAAATGTAAGACACAGTGGATTGGAAGCATGTGCTTCCTCAACGTAGATTACTTTTTTTTTTTTTTCTTTCTTTTATAAGGTGAAAGATATAAAGAAAAATGAGAGAAAACAGGCAAAATAACAGAAAGTGTGCTTCAGGTAAAATGTAATATAACAGGAAAACCAGCTTCTATTTTGAATAAAATGAATGCCACTTTCTGCTGCATTTTTTTATCCTGGGCCCAACCTGGGCCCAACCATTAATAAAATTACCCAGTTGAAGACATGCATTTTTCTGCATTCCCAAATACATACACATATGGCACACATATCTAGAGGAAAAAAAAAACAACCAAACCAAAACACAAAAAAACCCCCACCCAAACTCCAAACCCGCCACCTGTTTCTGGAAGCAAAATTGGTTGCATGAATTTCTATGGTAAAATGAGGGAAACTCTACATTGATGATTGATTTGAAGTATGAATGAACTATCAAAAATATTTGCAAATGTATTTTTCTTTTATTAGCTATGCTGTTGCATTTCTCTCTTTTCAAGATATCAGATGCTTGAGGAGTACCTATCTTCATAAGGATACAGACTATGATTACATTCATAAAATAGGATTTCTTTTTAATTCTTCTCATTTTAAAGGTACTTAACTTTTCTGTAGTCAAGAAAAGAGAAAGCTCAACAAACATATCTCTAAGGAAACTGCAAAAGTTTATGAGAAAATTAATTTCTTAGAGCTTAATCCAGTTATTCAAAATATCCCTGTGTCAATCCCATAATAACTAAATGTGAATTAATTGATTTAAAATAAGTTTATTACACATTATTAGATTTTATCATAATTAAGTAATATATTTTTAGATTCTTGTCAACTTAGCACTGTGTTTATTATAAACACGCTGAACTAATTTCCTGACCCACATGAAGCTGTGCAGCAACCTTAAAAATGGTCACAAAGGTCTTCACATGGAAATGTTTACAATGTTAATCAGTTACCAAAAGTGAGATGAATTTTACCATAAAAGCAGCAGTGATAATTAATTTTTATGTTTATAATTTTGTGTTTTTTTCTTAACTGCGCTTCAGTAAAACAACACAAAGCTATTGGCATTAAAAAACTAGATAGTGAAAACTCCCCATCTATTTTGTCCTTATTTGATTTTTTTGTCCTTTTTTTTTGTTTAAAGATGAGTCAAATTTTGGCTGTTAGAAGTTTAAAACCTCCTGTTTATAAATTCCTGCTTCCCATAACCTATTGATATATGCTGTATATTTCCATCCACTATTGCATATTCATGTAATTTATATAGCCAATCAAAATTCAGGAAATATAACTATGCATTACAGTAAAATATTCACAGTTCACTTTTAAGGCTTTGTCAATTAAATCATACAGACAACAGACTAAATTGAAAGGTTAAATTATGCAAAATATGTATTTGCTATTTACTGTACTACAATTGTCACAAAGTACAGTCTCAAATACAAAACCTTTGACTGACCTGGGCATTAAATAAGCATAATTAGAGAGAAAAGTTACTTTACAGTCAAGAATCTAGCTAGGTTGACAAGATAACTCCATAAAGACCTTCAGAAGCATGTTTATTTTCCTTGCTTACATAGACATTACAGATATCTATCATAATGGTGAGGTGATTCAGATTTGTGCCTGGTTGAGACATCTTATGTAGTCACACTGAATAAAGGTGTCATATGTCATGAGTTAAACCAGGTCATCCAAGAGTTCCCACCTAATTACAGCAATTAATAGTCATCCACCTTTGCAGTGTAGCACAAATATATATAGCATGAGTTTATATTAGTATTTTGGTTTGGCTCAGGAGTGCACTTCTAAGGCAAATCTTACAGTCATTCCCACTAACCATGCTTCTGTACACCCTATGGGGTGGTCTTCAGTGTTTGAACTGGATTCCTTCCTAAAGTAAAAAGTAGTGCCAGTTACTAATAAGTGCTCAGCTCAGGAGGCCATTCTGAATCCAGTTAGAATTAACTCCCCTGAAATATATACATTGTCCATGTCAGGTCCTCAGCGCTAGCTCCTTCACCTTGACAGTCTTAATTTGGCTGAATTATTTGCTGATATAGACACAACCACACTACTGCAGTTTGTAATTGTTCCAAGATTATATAAATTATACTTATGTAATTTACTGTGTTTCTGATACTAATTTAATTGCCTAAAAATTGAAAACCAAAATTTCCTTTCTCTGTCATTCCCATTATGTCTTTGAGCAATGTGTGAGTACAGAATGACTGTGTCGCAGCTTGTGCTATTGTGAATTTTCATGACTACCTCACACAAG
>NW_009648470.1:1088871-1089306 GCF_000708025.1 Charadrius vociferus | reverse complement strand
CAGTGGTGTGGAGATGGAAGTATTCTAGTCAAGCAAAGGCCTGGAATAACAGGAAATAATGGACTAAATTCTGACTGAAGCAGTCCATCTACAGCTGGAATTGTATCTGGATGTCAGACAATTTCTCCATCTTTCCTAAAGCAAGTATGGCAATAAGGTATTTTCCACGAACTGTTGCAACCAATTTACAGAAAGAAAAATAAGTACATTGAGTACAAACCAAAAAAATAATGCATGTCTAAAGTAAGATTACGTGCTGGTAGTTCCACTCCTTAGCTGTCTTCTCCAACTCTTGGAAAATAGTTCTTCCCCAGTTTTCATGGGATTTAATAGAACTGAATGGATCCAAGTTTATTCCATATTGATTGCCCTGGTATAATGCATGAATTGTGTTTTCATATGCTTTCAGCTTTGTTTCAACTAAGCTTTTTTTCC
>NW_009648470.1:918134-1088833 GCF_000708025.1 Charadrius vociferus | reverse complement strand
GCCAGTACTAAGCCACGCATCATAATAAGCTAATGCTGTTATTAACCTTGAGGCACTGTAGGCCAATTAAAACATTTTAAATGTTATTATTGGACCATTTTAACTGGAACTTGAGAATTGCAAAATTAAGATCTGAAAAAGAAACAACTTTTTACACAGCAGCCATCAAATCAGTACCAGCTGTGGGGCTGCAAGTCTGAGGTAGCTTGTATGCAACATCAATAAAATCTCAAAATCCTTTCTATGTTTACCCTATCACAAGGTGAATGTGAAAACCATTGTGCTTAATTCTTGCTGACAAATACTTTCACACATATTGGCAAACAGTCAGCTACAGTTGAATAGAACAAAGCAGCTGCTTGCAAAGCTCCGCCAAGAGCCAATAACTGTTAGTCTTCTTTCTCCTCTGCAGCTCACTAAGGGATTGTGTCAAAAAGTGAGAGACATATTTCAGATGCCCAAAAGAGACATTCTTGTATTACAATTCTTTTGTCTGTACATGCTTATGGAAGAACGTCAGTTATTCCCCAGGCACAGGCTGATTATGTGATCTGTTCACTGAAGAGTCTGGGAAGTCCTGGTGGTATCCTGCTCTGAAACCGTTATTCTCTGCATGATAATAATAAACTTGTCTTGGGGCTATTGACTTTGTTCCCACCAGTCAAGGATTGTCCTTCCTTCACCCTGAATGTCCCTCATGCCAAAAAACTCTCAGCAGAGCTGTAACACACCTAATACAATAAAAATGCATCCCTTGAATAAGCTCCCTATCAACTTGTCTGACCAAAATCCACCCGTGTGTACTCATCTTAAGAACAATTTTTAGAATTGACCCTTAATAATTTTGTGAAAGATAATGAGATAGCTGAAACCATGCCTGAACCTTCAAAAAACTATGAGAAACAGTGTGTTCCCAAAATTGTAAGCCAAGTATGATGCACTGCTTAAGCTGTGAGCCTACATATGGGATGTTTATTGCTTTCTAGACACAGAATTCTAGGCCAAGTCTCTGCTGGAAGGGATTAAAAATAAATCATATAAAATTTAGCTTAATGTTGGTAAATTACAGTGATTAATAAGTCTTCTCTAAAAAGACTAGGAATTTACTTTGTATTCTTTATTCAAAGAAAAAAGAAACTATTCATTGGCATAGATTCCTGACTATTAAAGAAATGGGATTGGATTTTTGAAAACTATCGTGAAACTGCTTGTGGTATAAGCCCTTTCTCATTAACTAATGGCTCTTGATTATGCTATTTAGGTTGCATCTTCTTGTAACTTTGATGGAAAAGATAGCTGGTGGATTATAACCAAGAGATCCTAGTTATACTTTTTTTTTTCACTCCAGGCAATGTTAGCTATTCAAGTGATGGTTAGGTTGGGACTGAAGTTGCATCATCTGTACAGCTGGGCTTGTTGCCTTGACAGAAATCCTTAAAGGACATAAATTAAAATTGCTACATGAAACATAGAGCCTCAATCTCAAACATGAACAAGTGCTACTAAAGCGCTTTTTTCATATAGAGAAGCTATCTAATTCTATAAGACTATTTTTTGTTTGTTTTCTGCTGTTAAGAAGTAAAATGAAAGAAATCATTTAAATACCTGCAGGTTCTAGTAACGGGTCAACAAAATCATGACCATAAACTCCATAAGTCAGAAGGGGTCCTTCAGAATGTTCTTAGTTTTGCAATGATTGTCATTTATATTAAAACAAATAAAACACTTTATAATCAGTCTCAATGTTTTCTGAAAAGCAAGTATCAAAAGGAAGGACCAAAATCTCGAGTCTTGGCTTTCTTGCAAACTATACATCAACCCTTTCCTGTTTTCAGAAATTTGTCCTGACACATCATTTCCTATCTTTTTTCAAAAGGCTTCAAGTGGTATTCAGTTGATATTTCTGAATTCCAGTAATGTGTCTTCATTCAGGTGCTATCTTATCTCTCCATAGTCAGCTGTGTTCTGTTTACCAACAAATGATAGCCATTGTACTGACAGATAAGTTCAAGCTATTCTGTAGATATAAGTGCAATAGCAAGTTGCTCATGCAGGACTTGATTTCACTTAAAAGCACAAAAACACACAGAGTTTATTTCATGCCTTGAACTAGAGGAAAAGTGAATCAATATCCACTTCCATTTGGTCACCTTTTTAAAGTTTGATACTTAATAGTTTTAGCACTTTAAAAAGCCCATGAAGATTAAAAAAGGAAGGAGGAAAGGAGCAGAGCGGAGAGGAGAGGTCCTTCTAAGGATAAGGAAGATTGCAAAACTGGAAAAAACCCACAAAACTAAACCAAAATTTTCCTAAGAACCATGACAACATTGGTTTCATAAGAATTATTTTAATGTTTCCCAATTTCCTTATCTCATTTCTCTAATTGTATCTTTTTTCCCACCCCAGACAGCATGTTGCCCTTGTAGGAATAACTTAAGATTCAGTGATCCGTTTCAACCTCTTCTTTTCTTTAGAACATTTATTCCTGAAAGGTATGTAACTCTTCAAATGGGGTGAATTTTAAAAGCTTCTGGAAAGTTCGCAAAAGCTAGTGGGAATTCTCCATTTCTTTTTAAAAGGTTAGATGTGGACTTTGCTCAGATTTTCCTCTACCTGAAGAAAGTGACTTGAGATTCCTCATAGCCTTAAATGAGAACTCCAGGATTAGTTAATTAAACCCACCTGTCTCTTTCTGTAGTTTCACTGAGCATCAAAGTTGGAGTACCAGGCAGAATTCATCAGGATTCAGGGGAATGTTCACAGCTGTTGATGAATAAGGAAAAGATTATAACTCTTTGGCTTATAATATTTTTGTTAGAATTGAAGTAATAAGTTTTGTTAACAGATTTGATGGGCTGGAAAGCAGGAATAAGAAGGAGAATGGCATAAGAAGAATAGAATTTCTTTGCTTCTGCATTTAGGTGGTAGGTATGTAACTATGCACCACTCAAGTTTAGAACGCTAAATTGTTTTCCCAAAGCATTTTGGATAGTCATTGTCCAAAGTCATAGACTTCTTTATAAGTTTTGTTGATTGGAGTCACACACTTTGCCTTTGTGATCTACTTTGTCACATTGGTTTATTTTGCCTATTTGTTACCATATGCATCAGTATGGTTTTTAATATCTACCCTTTCTTTCTGTGTAAACTCAAAAAACGAATACTGAAAATTTTCCAAACTCTGTCATTCGCATGTATGTGTGGATTGCACGAAGGGGTGCAGAGTTTGCAGCGCTGGAGCGTGTGTTTGCTGGTCACTTGTGCAGGGAGCGCTGGTGCAGCCGGCAGGGGTCATTGTGAGACCGCAGTGGTGCATCTGTCGTCCTGGCAAAATGTGCCTTGATTTCAAACGGCCTTGTTCTACCACACAAAACACACACAGCTCACCCTGTTGTAAAACCCTGGGAGGGACTTTCCATTTTGATTCAGCTTTTTTTTGTGTTTTGTTTTCTTGGGTGGTGTTGTTGTTGTTGCTATAATAAAGCACAAAAATGCATCACCTAAAAAGAATAACAAATTCCACTCAAAGAAAAAAAAACAAAAAAACAAACACCCAGCAGTGATTTTTTTTCTAATTCAGACCAGTAAGTCTGTCAAAGTTGCTAAGCTTATTTCCAATTGCCAAGTAAGTTCACCTTTATTCACAAGCCTTAAAGGGACTCATGAATCATAGTGGTAGCCTAAAACACTTCACATACACTCTCACAATTAAGCCAGAGGAATATTAAAACCTGATAAGAAATGGAATCAGCAAATACATCAAATACTCAAGTTACAGAGAAAGGAAAGCTGTTAGCCGAAACTCATTTTCACTACATTATAAAGAAAGGAGAGAAAAAAAAAAAAAGGAGGCTTTTTATTATTTTTTACAAAATAGTTTTAAAATGAGCACTGTAAAGAAGTGCCTAATTGAGACAAGGCTGTAATCAGACTAGCAACTTTAAAGAGAGCTTGGGGTAGGAAATGTAACAATAAAGTCCAAATAGAATGCTTTAAAGGTAATTGCTCTCTTCTCACATACACATAGAAAGGTCAAGTGTAACTAGACTCTCAGAGCAGGTTGGATTTCTCATATCCTACATTATCTAAATAAGCAGATCTGCCGATGACAATAAGGAAAGGGCTTTAAATCCCAGTGTTAGCACCAGATTTGAAATATGATTTTTTTTCTCTGGAAGAAATGAATCAAAGACAGAATTCAATCCACCCCTATTTGAAATGTGCTGCTGTGTCTCTACTCTACTTTGAAATTTACTTGAAGAAAAAAGCAGAAACACGTTTAAAAACAAAAGCTAATGAATGTTCTTTTCTTTGCAATGAACAGAAACAAACCCAAAACTTACCCATAAGCAGGAAAAAAAAAAAAAGAGAAAAAAGGAAGATCATTGTGATCGAAAGACTGCCACTGATGACAAGAACAAATATTTAATATTGGTGTTTTGATTCATTAAGCTTTCTGAATCTTGTAATGTGTATGCATTTGTGGAGTTAAATCCTGGAGGTATAGGATTTATGTACCACAGAATGACATCCTTAAAGCACCTTCAACCCACCACTTTTCATATATCAAACTTTATGATTCACTGATTAATTTTCCATGGATTTTTCTAAAGAAATTTCCATGTTCTGTTCTTTAAATTTTATACAGTGATTTTTCTTTGTTTAGACCTTTAGGGATCCATTCAGATTCAGAGGAAAGAATAGGAGGAAGTAGGAGGAGAATGTAAACATTATTTTTTTTTAAGTTATATTTTATTGAAGAAATTCATATAGCCTAAGAACATACAGGAATACTTTTTAATGAAAAGAACCCTCTTTCCACTTTGAAATGCTATAGATCTATGGGAACACAATCTCCAAACAGGGTTTTTTTGAGAGTTTTTTGCTTTTTCTTGTGTTTTGAATACTATAAAATGTAATAAATAATTCCGCCTACATTCTATGACTGCATAGCATGAGAAAATGAATTACAGAAAAATTATTCTCTTTCCATTACTGAGTATGTTTTAATTGATATTATTACAGAAAAGCATTTAATTTCCAGGAGGTTGTAAGTACTTCATGATGACTTATCAGGTCTAAATAAATAAATAAATGTAAAAGTCTTTTGAAGTCTTTCAGTAAAAGGTAATTACAGGTAAAGATTAGCAACTTCCTTTTGATAGAATTCCTAAGGAAGCTTATAAATTTTGTGTGCATGGCGACATTATTTTTCTCATAGTGATGATAAAGAATGACAGAAATACTTTATAACAGACTAAAGTATGTTAAAGTGGAAGAGTATATACATGTATCTCAAGAGAGAGAGATTTGTAATGCTACTTAATCATTTTAATTTTGACAGAGTTTCAAAATACTGCCAGACCAGATGTGAGAGGGAATTTGGATGGTTGCGGACTGCTTCTGTTGTTGTTTCTATTTGTCCTTCTTATGGGCTGATGCCAAATGGAAGTTCTAAATTAGGAAGCTGTAATAGGAATGTATATGACACTACTTTGGTTAGCCAATCATACCAGTAAGTATAAGTAGGAGAGAGTAGGATTATGTCACAGCTGGTGATATAATTACTGTATAAATTACTCTTTAATAGCTTCTGTGCTATGTATTAAGGAACACGTCTCTCAGTTTTACCAATTAACCTACTGAAAAAACCTCCCAGTAAATTCAGCTATGTAACTTGAAGAGACAAAGTATTGCTCCTGTTATTTTTACATTGTTCTATCTGAACATATATTTTTCATTAAGTTCTATAAAGTTGCGGTGGAACAACAACAAACAAATGAATATTGTAGGACTATAAAATTTTCTGACACACAAAATAAGAATACATTGCATTCCCTTGACCTTCTACCTTTCAAAATTCTCAGCATGAAAAGAAACATATTTCTACCCCAAAATTACATTCTCCTGGCTAACAGCTGTAAAATCACCTCACTCAATGTTTAGATCATATTCTGTAAGCATTAGGGCATCAAAAGGGTTGATCTGAATTTCAAGTCAGATGGAACCAAATGTCAGTCCTAACAAAACATTAAAACATCTATTTTTTGGATTTGACAAAAAAAATTAAATACTGCCCTTCTGTCCTTTCCTGTTTTCTTTTTTTTTCTTTTTTTTTTTTTTTTTTCTGTTTCCCCCCCCCTCTTTGATGAAATCCTGGTCTTAGTTTCTGTTCAATGCTTAATCCTGTAAGCCATTCAGTCTATTCATGATGAAGTAAATGTCCTCGAGCAATTATTTAACTTAAATCATTATGAGCTCAAAAATGAAATACTTGTCTACATGTTCTCTTGCTCTAATGCTTAGCACTTCAAAGGATCAACAAGATTTCAGTGCCACTAAGCAGGTTGTAGTCAGGGGTAGGACTTATCTTAGTTTAAAGAAGACATCCAAAATAGATCACATGAACTTTGCTGAGAAGCTGAGTGTTTCCTCCACTGACTATAAAGCTGGCCTGAAATGACTAGGTTGCACATCTCAAGCCTTCTTTCAGATGCCTACGTACAGATGTCTAGTGCAATTTGGGATGCCATAAGGTACTCTAACTGGCCTCGAGATGTTACCCCAGAACTACATGCATTTTCCATAGATCCTTAGTTGTAGATGTCACCTCTAAGGTATGCTGGTCATTTTCAAAGACCTATTTGTGGACAATTGAAGTGGGCTACAGCTTCTCAGATGAGGAAAGTTCTCTGCCTGCATTGCACAGAAGACTGTTAAGGAGGAAGTCAGCTAGCAAGTTTTAGATGCCTCAAAATATAATAGAATCATAGAATGGTTTAGGTTGGAAGGGACCTTAAAAATCATCTTGTCCCACCCGCCCTGCCATAGGCAGGGACACCTCCCACTAGACCAGGTTGCTCAAAACCCCATCCAGCCTGGCCTTAAATACCTCCAAGAATGGAGCTTCCACAACTTCTCTGGGCAACCTGTTCCAGTGCCTCACTACCCTCAGAGTGAAAAATTTCTTCGTAATATCTAATCTGAATCTACCTTCTTCCAGTTTGAATCGATTCCCCCTCGTCCTCTGACTACATGCCCTAGTAAAAAGTCCTTCCCTAGCTCTCCTGTAGGCCCCCTTTAGGTACTGGAAGGCTGCAATAAGGTCTACCGGGAGCCTTCTCTTCTCCAGGCTAATGAATAACCCTTGACTACAACTTTTTGGATTACATTTTGAATTAGGTTTAGATATCTGAGATAGGAAGATTCTGATGTGAAAGCACCCTTTTTTCCCATTGTTTATAAAAGAATGGATGGTTTCTGACGTAAACAGTTACCTTATGGGCATCTATTTTGGTATTAAGATGCTCACACATGGATATCTAGTGTTATCTCAGATAGAGTATTCCAGCTGGCCTCTACTTCTCCATAGGCACAGTCACCCATAGACTAGGTCATACGTACTAGTCCCTCGTAGACATCTCAGATTCTCACTCAGGGAATCTCAAATGACAATGAGTACCTATATTTTGGTAACTGCATCCTACTTCAAAAGCTAGGTGAGCAGGAGCCTTCCACAGTGGCAAAAATAAAGCATGACAAGAGTCACATTTTTTTTTTTTATTTAGTTTGTGTGTTTGTTTGTTTGTTCCATCAGAGTAATTTGGAGTAAATTTTGGTATATCTAGGATCAAAGGTATACAGAAAATATAAATATGCCTTCCAGGTTAAAAAAAATAATAATACAGAAGAACAAAAAATGCCAAAGATTACAGAACCTCACAGATCACTACAGGAAAATCTCTACAGTTAAGTGAGGAAAATGAAAGAGCGACAACGTACCAATTTGTCTCATTTTCTGTATACATGAATCAGTATCAGATTATATGCTCAGAAAGGTTGTGTTGTTTTTTTTTTAAATATATAAGCAAGAAGACCTTGTTATTTTCAGGAACCAACAGGCCGGATGGATTATCTGATGCAGAAGGAATTGGAAGCTAGAAGCCAGATCACTGAAGAAATAACTATGGAAAAATACCAAATTCTGAGGAGAAAGCTCAAGTTTTATTTATGCTGTATTGCTGTTATTAGAACACCTATTGAAGTCCCAGGGACCGTAAGTGTTAAGAATCATGTGCAGACCCAAATCAGACTGCGTAACGTCTTCAGACTACTAGAATAAGAATAATGAAAAGAATCTATTGAGAGTTTAACATTTGCAGCATTCCATAGAAGTTTGCCTCTCCTGTAATGTCAATAATCCCAGTTAATGACCATAGTGCATGAATCTTTAAAATCCTTGTCTTTGTCAATAAAAAGTGGTTCAAAGGGTTCTAGAATTGGTTTTAGAATATTTTTACAGCTTTCCTGAAATAGATAGAACTTGAATAAACATAATCTAGTTTGTTAAACCATGTAATGAGCATCAAAATTAAATTGTCAGCATATCCACCTCTGCATCAACTCAAAATCAATAAACTGAAACAAAGCAAATATTAAATACCTTCTATTTTTGGGGGGAAATGAATAAAACTTTTTCTTTCCTTCTAATCCCAGTGTTTTGTTTAGAGAGTGAATGCACAGAATAGTAATTATCACTATTGTTCTTCACAGTTTTTTTGGGAAACATGGATCACCTTTAAAGAATATTAGGAATGGATGGAATGCTGTAACTTTTTTATCACGTATTTGAAGCTGTTGTCTGGAATGATAAAATCCAGTCATAGATTGACACCAAAAGTAGACTGTAACTTTAGTAGTCAGTGATAAAATCTGGTCATTGTAATATAGAGTTCTACTCATACATACAGATAAGGGTGTTATGCTTTCTTCTTTTTTTTTTTTTTTTTTCAGTAGCATATTGAATGCCCTGTCAAAAAAGACATGTCTACTGATAAAATGTCAAGATTTCTATATTTTTTTCTGAAAACATTAGATTCATTACAGGGATGTTCAGTGCTATATCAGACCAAGTAATATTTTCTAAACCCTGTTGATAATTTTTTATATCTTAAATTTATCCAGGAAGCAGTATCTTGAAGAGCTGAAAGACTGATGAAATTAGACATAGATACGCTATTGTCACTGCCTTACATTTTAAGACTTACATTTAAGACTTACATTTGGCCTTACATTTTAAGACTTCTGCTTAGAAATACTAAATATTTTCAAAGGCATAGTGTGATATTTCCAGATCTTGGTGGGGTTTTTTTTGGTTGTTTTGCTTTTGGTTTTGGTTTTGTTTTTTTTCCCCAGTGCTTGAAATTGAAGTGAGAAAAATTGCTGATTTGTGGAAAAAAAACCCAATTTGTTTTAAGAAATGTAATTTACTACAAGTTTCAAACTTTCTGAAAGGTTTGGTTTATTTCTTGAACAATTTTTCCCTTTAGTGAAGGTTTACATTACAGAAGGTAATTCATCAATGTTATTTCTGTATAATTCCACGATAGATATACAGACAGACAGCTAGGCAGATACAGATAAAATATATAGATATATATTCACAGCCACATGTATGCATAACACATTTATACATATATCTATAGAAATAGATGATGTCCACTTATAAAGGTATTTATATAAAAACACATCGCATCTGTTATTCCACCTGTAGTGGAATTAATGAGATTAATGAAATGAACATTATTAGTTAAGAACTCTCATGAAGAATCAGACTTTAAATAAAATAGCTCTACTGTTTACGTAGTACCTGTAAAGATCGATTTGGCTCAATACCAGACCATCTTGTTTCAATACAGTGATCTGGGTCTTCTCTGAT
The DNA here is from genome assembly GCF_000708025.1 of Charadrius vociferus. Lineage (NCBI taxonomy): Eukaryota > Metazoa > Chordata > Aves > Charadriiformes > Charadriidae > Charadrius > Charadrius vociferus. The sequence goes on along the minus strand of NW_009648470.1, from coordinate 1,079,115 downwards.
ATCAGAGAAGTCTTTCTTACAGAAAAGATGAACATTTTCTGTATGATTAACTGATATTTGTAGCATGAACTTTTTCCCTCCATCTCCTTGTACTAATTCAAGATCAAGCATCAAGCAGAAGTAGCAAAGTCAGATTGATGAACTGTTATAAAATTTAGTGGCTACATCTTTTGCCATCATTCTTTCTCACCATGAATGGTTTTACTCACGATCACAGTTAACACAAGTGTATTGTATAGTCATATTTGTTGCCTGTGATGAGAGTGGAAGTGTGAGAAAAAAATACAAATGTCCCTGAAACAGCTCATTGTTATTAATGAAATATTTTAGGCTTAAAGAATTGACAAAACTGTCATTTATAGCTACATTTGAACACTGAATACGTGAGGACTCAACAGCCACTGAAACTAAAACAAATACTGATTCTATCGATTAAATCAAAGTAATGGACATGATTATACTAGCATATTTTAATCTGCATCCATTCACTCTCCAAAATAAACACAAAATACTATATAATAAAACATTTTTTTCTTATAAAAGATAACTTTTCAAATATGTTTACATTTTTCAAACTTTTTTATCCTTCTCATGATTGTTATCATAAGCTTATGAGGGTATTTCATTCTTTGTATGAGAAGAGGTAATATGGTAATGTACTTGTCCTTGCTTAGAAAAAATATGCTGGTTTTTATGTAAAAATTAGGTTTCACATAATTGGAAATGGAATAGTCATCAAATTTTGGCCTAGCTTTCTGCATGTCTAACTTCTTTCAATTGACTTGAGCAAGCTTTGAGTCAATCTCCTTAAACTTTATTACAGGATTTTGCTTTATTCAGTCAGTCCTGTATTAGGATATTGTCGTGGTTTGGCCTCAGCCAACAACAAAGAACCACGCAGCCGCTCGCACAACTCCCACAGTCGTGGAAAAAAGAAAAATGACAGGGCCAAACTCGTGGGTTAAAAGAGTGCAATTTAACAGAACAGCAAAAGAAAAGACGAAAACGCGATTACAGTACCGCCGCGAAGCGCACTGACCAGACCCGCACCGCCACAGCCCACCCCCGAGTGGCAACTCCTCTCCTCACCCCGGCTAGCTCTTCTTATAGCTCGGGCATGGGTCACGTGGTATGGAATACCTGCCCCCTGCCGGCTCCTGGGGAGATTAACCCCATCCCTGCCGGAACCAGGACAGATATTTAGTTTAAATCAGCATTTCTTAGCTCCTTGTTGTATTCACACTATTTTCTAGGTGACTAGGAAGTTCCTATAATTTAGAGAGGTTTTCAGAAATGTTCAGAATTTTACGTTTAGATCACATAAATAGATACACTAAAAACAAGACGATGACTAAAGTAGAGGGAAACTTTCACTACAAACCTTTTAAAATATTTTCAAATGCTGTTCTTTGTTATTTTTTCCTCACAGAAAAGTGAACAAAATGTTGATCTTTTGGTTCAAATGTAACCAGTCATAGCTATAGATCACCTTGTAGTAGAGTGGGCAAACTTTAATAAGAAATGAACCTCGGAAGATAACTATATGCTATTTCCTTTCAAATAACACAATCAGAATTTGTAGAGCTCACAAAATAAAAGGTTAGATCAGAAGTTTTCAGTCTTGTCTATGCAGAAGCTTAAACCACTTGGCTTGCTTTTGTCTTATGGGAAGGACAGAAAAATAGGATAATATTTCCAGAATCACAGAATTTATTTTGTTTTTAATTACTAAATCCCTACATCATATAGGTGATTTTGATCTGTTTTTCCCTGAAGCAAAAGTCACCAGCTTTAAAATCATTTATATCTATGTGTACGTCATTAATGTTTATAAAGCTCTTACTGTTCACTGCCAGCCAGGAAATGTGAGCTGTAGTACTTGAGTACAGTGAGATCTTTGTGCTCCATTCTGGCCTATCCTGGCAGTAAAAATGGCTTTACTTTGTAAATTATGTATTTGTATTTTGTAAGATAACATGTGGTGCTACTGTGAATGAGAAACAGCATCTTTGTTACTTTGTTGTTTGTTGCACTGCAGAACACTTAAATGATTACATCAGATTTGTTGGTTTTGTTTTCCCCAAAGGGTTTCCTGCGACACAACTGTAACTTTGTCCTTGCCAAGAAAAGTCAAACAGAATATTAAAAAGGTAGCAGAGCATATACCTGAACAACTGCAAATAAGGGAGACAAGATGAAAGCTTAGCTTGTAAGTAATACAGATTTAGCAGCCTTCCTAGGCTTAAAAGCCAACACACACTGCCCCCCCCCAAAGGAAAAAAAATCAACCCAAACAACTCATCGTGGTTAGTGCACTCGGAGATAAGTAACTATTGGAAAAGCAGTAATCTTTTTCAACATTCATATGCAAAGTCTTTTGAAGTAAAGATATGTTTCAAGTCTTCATGTATCCTCCTGCTAAAACTTACAGAGGGTGAGTTTTGTTCCAGCATAAAAGATATTTCCATACATAGGTTAACAGAGATATAATTAAAGAAATTCAACGCGTTTAAATTTTTGCCTAAAATAGATTTCCAAAACTAATCCATGTTTCTATCACTTTCTTCTGAAATTATGGAAGGGTTTGAGGATGACAGTGAGATCAATCTGAACTGTGCTCCTGTATTCTTTAAATCCTGGTTCCAAGTGCAATAATTACACAGTTTGCAAATGACTTTGCACTGGGTATGTGAAATGAGTCACTGTTTAAGTCAAATAATTTGCTTTAACTTTCTGTAAATTGATAATATGTAACATTTTTCTGAGACTTTCCCTTTCCAGACTATAATGCTGCAATCCAAAACAAGGGTTTTTGTCCCAAAAGATGTAACTATCACCTTCTGCATGCCTGATCCAGTGCTTGCTATGTTCATTCATCTGCTTTCTTCACTTTCTATTAATCTCTGATGGTTTTTATTTCTAAGGATAATAAATATGAGTAGAAACAGTAGTCCGGATTCTAGAAAATTATTTGAGTACCTAGTGGAAGCTAACTGCCAAAACAGAAGCTAGTGTCAGTGCTGTATTCATAATATTTTAAGGATAACAGTGACAACTTTACAGATATGTAATTAGTTTCATAAAATCTTGGGCACATAAGCAGTTTGTAGGAACTCTTTGCATTTGAATACATTTTTCCAGGAGTTAAAAATTATACATGCATATATAAAGTACACTTAGGACAGGAAACAATATTAGGTTTTATATTAGTCTGAAGTATTTCAAACACATTCAATTGTCTCAGGAGAGCTCAGCTGTTATGAAGATCAAAAAGGTCATGAAGTTAGCTCTGGCTGTTAGTGGCATGTGGGTTACAAACATGCTATCTATAGTGATAGACCACCTACAGTCTAAGGTATATAGACAGAAAAATAAGGCTACCAGGTGGGCAAAGATAATACCATTTCCAGACACAACAGCTTTGCCCAAAGTCACTTCAGATTTTACAAATTGTGTTATAAAGTCAAGAATGCTCCATTCCACCAATGCACAATTCAATAACAGCTTGGAATTGGAAACTGGAAATTATAGCTGGCACAGAAGCCAAGCACCTTTCCGTCACATATTTACAGTAATGTGCAATTTATTGCATATAACTGGAAAGGTGAATATGATTAAATACATAGACTGCATACATCATTCAAATATGCATAATAAATTTAATTTCTACATATATATAGGGTAGTTTGTCTATTATTGATACACACACAGATTTAAAAAATGACAAATAATTTTGAACTCACCACAATTTTCTGTTCAAGTGAATGCGTGCAAACACAGTTTCATAGTTAATTTCTATCACTGGTAATTTTATAAATACCTTTAAAAATTCTTTTAAAACAATATATTACCTTTGGGAAATGTTTAAGGCTTAACAATACAGTATTCAGCAAAATGCATGTTGTTATTTTAGGTCTCCTAATCCCCAACTTGTTTTTATAGTCTCACATTTCTTTGCATAGCATGTGTGCTTTAGCCATTAAAACAGACGAATATTGAAAAGATCAGTTTAGCCTAGCATATTATTGACTTTACTCATGTAAATTGAGCATGATATTGTTCTGTCACAGTAGAAATTTTTGCAGCAATAGAAACAGAAAATACCAGAACACAGGATTCATTTTTAAATCTGAGGAGAATTCTGAGTTGCTCAGATTCCACTTGTGTAAACAGACACAATCCCACTCATTGATAGTAATGACAATATATGAATTACACTGAACAGATCTTAACCTTGAAAGAATCTCCTTCTTAGACAGAAGAAAACAATTTTATCATCTTAGTGTGAGTCTTGCTCCATCTAATCATAACTTCTATTCAAACTGTTACTCTGATTTAAATTACTTTAACTTTCAAGTAACAAATCTGTAAATCTAATGAGAATTAGGGATACTAAAAGTCTCATGATTGAAGCATTTCATGATTAGAATGAGGTAAAAAAGCATCATCTAGATTAACAAGCAGAAATGGGCTAATTTCCTTTTTGTCTTGCACCATGAGCACATTACACAAGCAAATTTCTTGTTTTCTAAGTGCCTTCCTAGTTTTATCTTTAAAGGACAGCATTCCAGTGATTCTTTTTTTTTTTTCAGTGCCATACATACAGAGAGCACATCATCCCCACTTGTCTCAATGTCAGTGACATACTGAAAAATCAATTAATTTGCCCTTCTTCCTTTCTAGTAGCAACACCTTCCTTATTCCAGCTAATCTTTTACTTAGTATTTGTCAGTAGACCTGTAGTAGCAGGCTGATCTTGAACCTTCAGAAACCTGGGGGCAGTTGCCTTGAGCTGAAAAGCCACACACATTTTAACAGAAGGTATGCAGTTTTCAGTGCATGATGATGTTTTTTAAACCCATTGTAATTCTGGCAGTGAGCCCTTCTTGGAACAGACTCTCCTGTTATACTATTATTATTTAACATTTTGGAAACATAAAATTAATTTATACAATTATTATGGTAATTTATTAATATAACCATTATATGACATATGGCAGAATGTTAGATTAGTGGGTTATTATGGGCATAATGTTTTTCACAGAAAATAAAATCTGATTAACTGCACCATCTAACAGTAAAAACAAAAAGCAAATTAACAAAACCTCTTACCTAAATTCATTATTTTCAAATGCAGTCCTGCAACACTTTATACATGGTGATACCTGCACTCCTGTTCACTGGCAGACAAAGGCTGAAGCATTAAACCCACAAATAAGTCTGAAAATCTTATGGTGTGTAAACCATATACCCACTAGCAAAATAAATATACATATTATTTCTGTAACAATGACATGAGCTTGTCTATTTAGTATAGTGAAATTAAAAGGAGTCAACCCTATTGAAATAATACGGCATTTCTGTGACATTCAAATCCAGCAAATTCATAGATGTAAGATGTGTGGTGGACCAATCTGTCTTTTGGAAAGGTCAGCCTAATACAAAAGACCAAAGAAAAACACGCAAGCTATGAACCAGGAAGCTGCCAAACTAATAGATAGGCAGTATCTGACAAAATCTACCTAGACATTTAAGGCTAGGCATAAGTTGCCACTGAAGTGGTGATAACTTAAGCTGAAGAATTATTAAACAATGAAGAAACATGTATATTTTATATACAGCAATGTCTTCATTTATACCTGCTCTTTTGTAATAATCCTCTGCCATGTATGCACTCAGACTGGAAAATTTACCAAACCACAACTGACAAAAATATTATTTAGAAATAGAGAGTAAAACATTATTATCTTCAGATGAGCTATTGGTTAGGATCTGAACAATACCCTGCACATTTCTATGTTTAGGCTTGGCTGCTTTTGCTATATGAGCATATCTTAGCAACAGTTTATACTCAGCAGAATTTATAATTACTAAAAACTGAGGAAGGCAATGAAGCATGCATTTTAATTGTGGAGAAATGTAACCCTTGAGAAAAATCATACATGAGAAAATATAAGACTAATAGATTCATTTTAAAATGTTTATTTGCATGTTTTGGTCACACTCAGGAGACAATGAACTTGCAAAACAGAGAAATGAAAATTTTCATGAGGGCAAATTCAAAATGATTGGAGATTTGTAAGTATCAGTAAATATGTCTTTGAAAATACAGGATAAGGGACCCTAAAAGTGAAATATAGCTTATATAAATTAGACAATGTGAAGGAGGCAGACTAAAGAAATGAGTTTTAATTCTGCCTGTTTGACATTATTTTTTTCATTAATTAATTCATTCATTCATTCATTTCATCTGCCTTTCATCTCATTTTCAATATTTAAAAGTGAAGTCTAATAGTTTATTTCTTTATTTCACAGAGTGCTGTGATGATTAATAAGTTATCACCTTTAGAGCTCCATGGCATTTACAGCTTAGAAATATTGCACACTATGCTGACTGCTGGTTGTGGCATTTACAGAGATATCATAAGAGATTTTTGGAACTTCTGTTTAATATTTATATTGTGCATATACTTAGAACAGAGATAAGCTGTGCAAGAAACTTAACCATAATGTCTTTTTAGCTTTGCAGATCAAAGACAAGAAGTAGACTAGAGTGCAAAAATAAATAAGTAATCTAATGCACATCTCTTTCTGCAATGGGAAATTCAAGTGAAATTTGGATTATTGCGTTCATGTACAGAAGATCATGGATGTCATGTTGCTCACTTAATGTATAGCTGCCTCCCAGAAGGGGGCATCTGCTTTAAGGATATCTGCTTTTAGGGTAGAGTTCAGAATTTAATTTACAGGAGACTTAATTTGAGCAAACACCCATCCACATGAACACACTATCCAATCAAATTTTGAAAAATGAAACCATTGTCTGTTTACCAGCCTGTTAGGCATGATAATGTGACTTAAATATTGAACAAAAACAGAATTTCAGTTGCGGACAGCAGGAGAAAAAACTCTGATGATGGTGACTAGTCAGAAGGAAACACTACTTTTACTTTTCCCACTGTACTACATTTTAAAAAAATAAAAAAAAAAAAGAGACCATTCTAAAGATAGAAAGAGACTGCTCCCACTGAAATCAGGCAGTTAATGTGAACAAACCACATAGTGTACAGTACTTTATTTCTGAAGCGTAGCTATAAGTATTCAGTGTCCTGTCCTTTAATAATGTAATTACCAATTCAGCAGATGATTGTTTTCCTTCTCATGTAGGAGCATCTAGCTCATAGATTAAACTTTTCTACGTAACCAGGCCTGATTGGGAATACAGATAATCTTGCAGCATTTGACTTAGGTAACCACTGCTCTCCTTCAGCCCACAACCCATGCCTTATACGGCTCAGTGAATATTCCTCACTGTGCTAGATACTCTTATCAAAACACTGCTACTTAGCCAAAAGTTTCTGCTAACCTAGGTCTTTACCAATGTGTTAAAAGAAGCACACATCCAGCACAGAGGAGAGCTGGAGCAGTGTCTCAGCTCACGTCAGACTTCCAAACCTCTTCTTCATCTCACAGTTTATGAGCAACACAATCTTTATTTTCCTCCTCATCCTTCCTCTTTCTTTTAAACAGTAACTTTTGCCTTTTACAGGAGTGGAACCTATTGCCTTAAATAAGGTTAATCACACACTTATATTTTGGCACTGTTTATTAGTTCAGATTTTTATACTTCATTGCAATTAGGTCCTCCCCCCTCCCCCCCATTTCATATTTGGTGCCTTTTTCAAATACCCAAAATAAAAACATGTAAAATAAATGTACTTATTGGTCCATTTAATTTAACTACCCTTCTCTCCACCAGATGCTTGCACAAGGCTCTTTCTCTGACTTCCTCTAGAATCACCTCTGCATTTCTGTAGTGCAGGGAAATGGTGACAAACATAAAGAGGTATTACTTTTTTGTTAATGCCAATCTCACAACAGAAAGGAGATAGCAATGGGTATGGGCTTAATCCAGCCACTTCCATGAATAAATCGAGAGGAAGAATATGGTTGTACTTTTGTCATATGACAGGAGCTTTCACTGTCTCTAGAACAGCTAAGAGGAGGTTAAGCTATAGCATGTTCTATCTGCATTACAATTAACATCTTTGTTGTAAAAGCAGAGCTTTGAAAGGTTTTTCTAATTCCTCTGCCAATAAAATCTGTAAAACTGGTAAGTAAGGTTAACACCATGGCTATGTTATTGGCATAATTTTGTTATTAGAAAACTCTAGAATGAAAAACACCTAAGAAAAAAGGAAATAAAAATTTCCATTCCTTCAGTATCAGAATTCAGTCAAAGAAGGAACAGAAAAGCTGGTAGACCCTAGCCTCTGACTCTTCCACTCAAAAAAGGAAAATTCTGAGCAGGTTAACAAGTAGCCTTTTTGGTGCTCTTTGCAGCTAAAAGCAGATTTACCTCTCAGTTTGCTGAATGCAATATAAGAGTGTTCTATTTGCACTTCAGGACTAACTCCAGAAGCCCCAGAGGAAAAAGACAAAGAAGTTTTCTAGCAGTTTTCAAAAGAAACAGTAAGAATTGAGCTATATGTGAGGCTTGGGATATTGTTAAAAGGGGTGAAGAGGGAATATGGAGAAGAGGTCAGTAATTGGAGAGCAGAAGGTTAGAGGCTACCTGCTCATTTTGGGGATTTGTACTGAGAAACAGACCAGGCTTGTTTAGCTGGTTGACTGATTTCAAGTGGGAGATGTGATTTTCTGCTTGTACTGAGTAGAAGGAAAGGGAAAATCAGGAATAATTATTTTTGGCAGAGTTAGGTAATTCCCAGTCCCAGCCATCTTCATTTGGTCACCAGCTGTTCCTGCTGACAAGTATTTTGTGTTACACAGTATTAATTCTTCCTTTGTGTTGCCTTCCTGATTGCTATTGCTTTCTCTGTTGCATTTACTCGAAATATCCTGGCTTTTAGAAATTCTGCTTTGCAAACTACTGCTACATTTCTAGAATATTTACAACTCTTAATTTGTTGATACTTTTACTCACAGATATAACTCTTTCTGAATGTATTTTTGGTCTGCAAATGTATTGTTTTTTTCTGTTCATATAATTAATGTGCTGCATACTGGGTGTATTGCCTGAAGTTCACCCTGCTGCTGAAAACTGGTCTAAAAGACCTATATAGGGAAAATCAGCAATGAACTTAGGCTGAAAAGTTTGTGGTGACCTTAATAATGTGGTCACACATTATCTAGAATGCTTGCAAGCAAACAGAACCATAAAATATTGCAAATCTCCATCAAAACAAATTTGTACCCTACAAACCTTTTATGGCCCAAAGGGTCTGACAGCTCCGTGACTAAAGTAGTCATGCAGTAAAAGAGAAACTGAGACTTAGAGTCCACCAAGCCAGGGCTAAATTAGTCTTTTTACTCCAGTTGAAGCACATATTCAAGTTTGGCCCTCAATTATCCATATTGCCTATGTGTTGGTTTGCTCTCTGAATGATCTTGGCACACATGGACTGTTTCTCCAACTGGGAAAATTGATTTGGAGGTGAGCAGTACAGAGCAACTGAGTCAGGCTTTGCCAAATGTTCACTCAGCTGTGTTTCTCCAAGGATTTCTCAGTAAAAGTCTCCCCATGTCCTCAAATTCAGTATTCTAGCAAGTTTATTAATGGAAGGATGCTTTGCATCTCTGTATCGAGATACCTGACACCAGACTGATACCTAATGGTCAGAGGAGGCACTCTGGTATCAGAAAAACACATTGCTTAGCTCTGAGGAGGGACAAAAGTAAACACACGGAAATGGAGAGAATCTTCTGGAATACTTTTCAGGCTGCTGCAGAACATTTAACTGGTTCAAGTTTAAAATAAAGGTATAACAGAGTGTACTTGATTTTTGACATTACTAGTAAAGAATTCCAGTCTTTGTTGACCTGTTAGGGCGGGTCTTGGGTACTTATCTGTTCTAGCCTTGGTCTAAGCTTTTTTTCAGCTTGTAACAGTCCCTTAGAGATCAAGTGTTTATTGCTAATCTGTTGTAGCTGAAGCCCTGAGAATACTACATGGAGCAAACGTTTGACACCCCTTGGCTGCCCTCAAACAATACCCCTAGCAAGCAGTAGTCCTTTTCTTCAAGTGAGGCTAGCAAATTGTACGATTTACGAACTTTAGCTGGGAGCCAAAAAGAAGGAAACAGTCTGATACAAAACATACCAGAAGACCTCTAGGTGCATTTAAGACTGAGGAGAAAAAAAAAAAACCCTACCATAAAAATTGCATAAATCTTAGTGAGGACCTTGGGATACTGCCAGTTCACCATAATCTTTCATTCCCTCCCCTGGTTCTTCCTGAGGAAACTGTCAACTCCAAGACAAAGCAAGGCAAGGAAAAGATTATTTTCCAAAAGATGGTCAAAACCATAGTTTTGCAGCTGATGGTGTTTAAAGTGAATTAGTGAATGTATCAGGTATTGCTTCTTTAATTCTAGTTTTTTATTGATCCTTAGCTTTGAACTGGCAAAGCACATTAGACATGTACCTTCCATTTCTTGTGAGGAATGTCTAAGCTAGATCTTCCTGTCGTCTAAGAATGTCAGCTACAGAAGAATCCAACAGTGGTACATCATCTTCATTCAGTTTCTCCTTAAGGAGGAGGTGTAATATTCTCCTTTAATACTACCTCTTGCTCCATTAATTCCTTTATGAGGAAAATGTAAGAGCATAAGGAATCAGAGTGAAAGGTTTGGCTTCGAGCATCTGAGGGAGAAACATCCTTGGAAAATAGACTGTCTCTGTTTCACAATGGGATGGAGAAGTAGGACCTACTTAGCCTCTCTAAAACATTGTTCTATGGACGGAGTGAAACAAAAAAGGTTTCATGTAAATATCTTTAGTTGTGGAGGGTTTAATTCTAGCAATTCTGTCTTTAATAGATGGGTTCTGCCTCCCTCTACCCCACTTCAAAAAAACACGTACCTATTTCTGTTGTCCATGCAGAATATTTTGTTACTTGTATTGGGAGGTATGTTTCTCTCAATATCTGCAATTTAAGTGCTTTTGTTGTCATTCTAAATTCCCCCTTTGCGTTCCTCCAGATCTTGGACAAATTATCTGGCCTTTGTACTTTAAATGCTGCATAGTAAGAGACATACCCTAAAATTTAAAAGGCAGTTAATTACAATATAATTGGGAATTTCTAGAGGTACAAATACAGGTAGAAACTGTAAAAAAAAAAAAAATATATATATATATAATAGTGTTTTTTTTTGAAACATAGTGCATTATAAACCAAAGCCAACAGGAATAGTCAGATTGCTGACAGCTCTCTGACATTTAACTTTCTGGTTATTCACAAGATGTTTATAAAAGAAACTTGTATTCCACATATCTTTTCATTATGTTAACTTTACACTCAATTTGGGTGGGCAGCCTTTGTCCCAAATAAGTGTGTTGGGTTATGTGATGAAAGCTCAGCTGCACACCTGCAAAGGAGTACAGGAACAGCAGGAGGCGGGGGAATCCAAATAATACTCTGCTGGGTTTATGCCAGTCCTATCACAGGCACCATCATCTTATCAAAGGCCTATCAGCACAAGCCCAGAGAAGCGCAATGGTGCAAAGGCAGGCGAGAACAAAAATTAAGGGCTCAAAGCAAGGGCCACCCAATCCAGATCCCTCCCAGGATTGACCCAGGAGATCCTCAGACCTATGGTCCAGGTGTGACATCCATCAATGAATAAACATTAGAGCTAAAGGTGCTGAGGGGCTGTTGCTACTTTGGGGTATGGGACACATTGTGGGATTGCCCAAAGCTTACTTTGGGATGTGTAGGAATAGAATCAAAGGAAAGGTAGGGGATGGATATAGGTGATCTGGGGAGGAACAAGCATGGTGAAATGGAGGGGTGAGGGTATAAAAAGGGCCAGTTGCCTGTAAACCGTTGGCTGGTGGGTACCCTTGTCCTTATGCCTTACACCTGAGCAACACAGGCCATCCTATCTTCTTACTAAACTCCATTTCTAACTATTTTCCTGTGTGAGGGACTCTCTGGTGTGCATATGTGTGTATGGATGTCTGAGTGAGAGCAGCTGGAGTCAGACTAGGGGTCAGAGCCATGTGTTTGCGGTGTCAGTGACTGGAGCAAGATTGGGTGTGCAAGTCAGTGTGTGAGTGCTAGCAAAGGGCAAGCCAGATTAGCTGTCAAGTAAGTGAAGTGATCTGGGAATTGGGGCAGGGTGTGGGTCTCTGAGGGTGAGATCCTTGGAGGAACTGGTTATTGGAGGGACCAGGAAGTCCCAGCCAGCTGCTGGACAGCTTGTGGGGTCTGGGAGTCTCAAGGGACAAGACCTGCTGCTGTGTGTGTGCAAGTCAAAGCAACCAGCCTGTGTGATGTAAGAAACGAGGCTATTGCTGGCTTAGGGAAACCACCTAAGTTAGAAAACAGTAAATAGTGAAAATAGCAACCGTTTTGGGGGGGAAGGGCTGTACACAGAGGTCTGACACTGTGGAGAAGTCAAGTTTGCAGTAGAACCATTGCCTGTGGATCCAGGGCATCAGCCAGGACCCGGGCACAGCAGGGGGTTGGAAGTGGTATCCTATCTTCAGTGGAGGAACCAGCCAGACTGGACCTTGGCAGAGATCTCCATTGGTGTGAGGGTATCATGTACAGAATGTACAAGGATGCCCTAAAATAGAGGCTTAAGAACAGAAATTGCTTGCCCCTTCTTACAGTCATCATGATTGAGAGTTGTGTTTTAAATGTTGTCATGGATTCTGTCCGTGTGGCTACCTCACCCTAAATTCCTCTGTGACACAGAGGAAACTAGATCAGCATACGAACAACGAAATGTCTCTAAGCTCAAAGGTTATTGGTAAGAATGGCTATGCTGCTAAAAAAACACTTTTATGCAACTTCAGTCAAAAAATTCCCAACTTTTTTTCACATAGATTGCAAGAAGTTTAGCATTTCACTTTGTCTCTCTCTGTGACAAGACCAATGCAGAGTAAGTATACTCTTCCCTGTCTTTAATATTTGAATCTGAGTGCTGACACACATAAAGATAGCAGTTTAATTGCTTTTTGGGTATTTTTCTACTGTCAGACACTGGAGGACCAAGATGCTTGCTTATCTGCTTTTACAATCAAAATCTCTGGATGTGTTGTACAAATCAACTCCTAAAGTACAATGTACAGCTATAGCTTTAAATATGACACCAGAGGGAAAAAAAAAAAAAAAAAAAAAAGGTAGTTGCTTATGCAGAGTGATTTTAATTGCATTTCAACCAGGTATTATTTGCCAAACATTAACTTCTATCCAGGAGGTAGTAACCTCAAGCTAAAAACTCATTTTTGAAAAAAAATAAAAATAAAAATAAAATCCTCTTATTCAATGGATGTATTGCAGTTGCTGTGATTTTAGTCTGTTAAAAGGCTTTCACTTACACAGTAGGTTAGAGTTTAACACACTGAAACACTACAGTGAAATCACATTATGAACTTTTCAAGAGTGACATCAAAACCAGATTATGAGTTTGAAGCCTGTCCCTGTCCCACATACCTGGTAGAAAAGGAAAAATGTTCCTCTGTGTGGGACATCTGTGACTGGTCTTCTATTTGCTTTGATTTTTTAAGAGAATTACAAAGCCTATTGGCATTTCTTTATATATTTTATATAGAAAAAGTAGAGATCCTTTAATATTCCCTTCCACGTACTGTATTATCAGTAAGTACTTGCCATAAATTTGTCACCCAAATGCTTTCAAGAAACAGTGAGTGGGGACAGGCCTGAAACAAGTTGCATTTATCAGCTGAGACACATAACTTCTTAGTAGTTATATGAGTTGTACTTGCCATTTTCCAGTATGGATATGATCTTTCAATGCAAGTAGCATGGAAGTCTGCGTCCCTGAAGCTGAATTGGAAGCTGGATACTACTGTGCTTATTGGGGCATGTAACCATCATGGACAAGATTTCAAAATGTGTCTGCATACAAATGGGCTTTTTCAACATAGTGTATTGGTCTAGCATGAAGAACAATCATCTAATCAGAGTATGTACCTATCAGTTTGGGTACATGACAAATTATTCAAACATTCCTGTTAATTGACAGGCAGTTTAATAATTTTAATTTGAAGTCTCCCTTGGTGATGGATGAAATTAAGGATGAAATTAAAAAGTTATATTGAGTTGAATGATAAACCAGACTTTACTATCCATGAGCACCCACAATGGGAATTTTCTAAAGGGATTATTAGGGGAAGGTTAATTAACATTTCATCTGGGAAATGGTAACAGATGAGCTACAGCAAATCTACATAAAATATTGAAACAATTAGAGAAAATGCTCAAACAACAACAATAAAAACCACCTAAACCAAAACAAAACACAAATATCCATTAACTAAGTAGATAACATGGATAAAAAGTCATTTTTATTACTGTCTTATTAACTGAAATGGAGATGTCTTTTGGCATACTCCGAGCAAATACAATTTTGAGTTAGAAAGTTCAGAGAAAAGCTGCCGATGTGTATATTTCAAAATGGAAACCATGGAATTAAGCTATTGTGAAGAATTCAAGAGGGAGGCCCCAAAACCAATCCTCAGAGTTATAATTATAAAAAATGAGCTTAATTTTTCAGTAAGTCTTAATATGTAATTATCAGATCTTCATAAAACTAGATGCATTAGTCATCTATTTAAAATTAGAATTATCGCCATAGACATTAAAATTTAAGTGTTGAAACTGTGAATTTAAAAAATACATGATTACATAAGAAAATAAGTCCTGATTTTCTTGTCATTTAATAAATAAAAATATATTTTTAGACTCCAAATCTCATCCACTGAATAGGACCCAATTTACTTACTCACTAAGATCACTTCTCAAGAACTATACAACGCAAATGTCTTAATAAGAGTACTCTGAAGAATATCACAGATCAGGGCATGGCAGATTACCTAATGAGTAACCAATGCAGCTAGAATTTTACCTAATTCCTGACAGATGAAGCATCGTTTGAAATATTTAATAATGTGTTATCACAGTTCTTTTTTTTTCCCTCTTCAGATCAAGTTATGGCACTCGGGCTCTAAACATCTTTTGCAAAGAAGTTTAAGGACCAGATGAAGATGTCTTATCCTGAACAGAAGTAATACCACCTATTCGGCACTGCAGAATCTTTTGAACCTTGTCTGTAGGCTCAGGAACAGTAAATAACCTCCACTCTTATAGTACAGACACCGATCAACTGAGGTGGCATACTCCCCCCAATAAATACATATAGCAAGGTCTCCAAACAGGAATATCTGTTCCAAGTTCTTTGGGAAAACAGCCAAGAGGCAGAGACATATCCAGGAGAATAAATGCTGAAAATAGCTTGTCAATGTGATTTTTTTAAGAAGTAGAAGTGCCCCCTTCTTGCTGGTATCTTTCTGAAGAACAGAATAAACATTATAATTTACATTTATTCCAAAATGACTGGAGGGGGGAAGGGGGCGGACAAGACAGGAAAAAAAAAAAAAAAAGACTGCAAAAAGAACAAGGGCCTTCTAGGCTGTAAACTATATCTAACGTTTTGCAGAACTTTGGTAAACAAAATATTTTGTGGCTTTCTAGGAATAATTTTAAATTCTATTGCACTATTTCCACTTTTTTTTAAAAAAAATGATATTTCCAAGCAGGGCTGAAAGAAAATGTCATATTTGAACCAGTCTGCCCCAAACACAGAAGAAAAAATTAACTTCCACACTTCGTTACTACCTTGCCCTTAATTGATTTAGAATATCTTATTGCCTTTCTGTTTATATCCTCTTTCTTATTAGGTACTTAGAAAATGTCTAAAGTCGTGATGAACCATGTTGTGGCCTCCAAGTGATATTAAAAGTCAGCTAACTAAGAATAAGAAAGGCTTATCAACACAAAATCCGGTCTGGGTTACTTTAGGGTCTACCTGGAAGACAACAAAATATAGGTCTTTCAGGAATTTACATGTATGATATCTCTTTACATATATGGTGCTCTTTTCCATGCTTGTACATGGACATATATCAGAAACAGTTTCTGTGAAAGCCACTAAACTATTGCCATCCAACAGTAGCAAAGAATGTAAGTAAGAGAAAGAACACTAATGGGATGAGAAACAGTATTTTTTTCCTCGTTTCCTGTGCAGATCAAGAGAGATTTTTACATTTGAAGAGCTCAAACATTCTACTCTCAGGAGATGGGTGAAGCCAGTTGCTCATCCCTGAATCATTCACTCCATCACCAATAAATTGAGATCACATTAAGAGAGAACATCCACAAGTGTGTCCCGCTGTGTTTATGAATCCATCACCACCAGAGAGTCAATGGGAATGTGTATAGCCGCTTCTGTGTTATTAGAATGGATATTAAATCTTCTTCCTGCAGGTGATGTTTGGAATGAACACTGTTTTTTTTCTACAGGAGAGATAATAAGCATTTAGTTTAGAAAATATTATTTTTTGTATCTGAATTCTGCTTGTGATGCACTGAAAACAAAGGGAAAAAAAAGCCAGAAAAAAATCCTTCTGAAATATACAAAGCAATTAAAGTTAGAATAATTGAAATTTACCTATTTTCATATTTGCAATGCTTTTGCAGCTTCACCTTACTCATATCTGTTTGTAGAAGCATTCTCATTTTAAATGAACTCTTTGGTGTGGATACAGCTTCAAGGAACAGAGTTTGTAAGTTCCAGTCTGGCTTCTAATTCATGAGGTAAGATAACTGTCCTAAGAAGTCTCAAATTCAGAAGGTCCAGGAGGACAAAAAGGATACAATTCCTTCAGATGCCCAAGACATTCAAAAACTTGGTTTGCCACGGTTTAGCTTCCTTCTTAGTGCTATCAGAAATACTGAGGTGAACTACAACAGTGATATGATTCAAGTCACAGCTAATGATTTGACCTGCTCCTCCAGGAATAAGACTAGGGCAGCTTCCTTTTCTGTGTAGGTGTGGAGTTTTAACATTTACCAGTCTTTGGCTTCCATGCAGCTGCACAGTTCAATGTTTATACAACAGGGATGTTACAGGGGTGCTCACAGCTGACCAGGGATGGGTCTGCTCCTTGTGACCACACTCTCAGCCTACCTGTATGTAGAATCTGCAAGCTTGAATTAATAGAAGAGATTGTCTTGGGATGTATGCAAGCTCCCCAATATCCTCTGTATACCAAACAGCCTTCCTCATAAACAATGTTCCCTAGAAGATGTTCCTACTTCTGCTAATGTCTGTGATGTACAGACCACCCCTTGACCAGGCTCACAGAGATCTGTATGTGATTTCCATGTTTATCCCATCAAAACTCTGCAGAACATGATGCGAGCTGAGGCAGTTTTCAGGCCTGTGTTTTATAGTCATATATGCCCGGGCAACTACTGTCTCGTTTATAGTTATTTTTAAAGTCATCTGTTCTCCAGTCACATCAAAATGAAATACAAATAAAACCAGATTATTCACATCACCTGAAGCAGACAACACCACTGCACGTTTTTAAAGTAAATAACTAACGTAAAGAGACAAAAAATGTCTGTAAATTTCCTATGCCAAGATTAAATAAAAACACTTTCTTTTCATCTGTTCCTAATTCATCTGATTTTCTGTACTGCATTGGTTAGTCACCTCTGAGAGGATACTGCCCTAAGTGTTATCTCCACTAAGGATAGCAATATAAGCTCTTTTGAATGAAGTCCATACCTTTTATGCAGTCTTCCCTGTGAAATCTTCCAGGGTATTTGACAAGAGTTTTGGGATCCTTTCCCTCAGACTTATTTTTTTCCCTCCTTATTTGCACTATACACAGTACAGCTAATCCTCCAATATTATATAGACATAAACACATCGTATTTTAAGACCTGGTATCACTTCCTGTACTGGACTGGCGAACTAACAATCATGGGTAATCAAGGGTAAATACGAAACAAGCTAAGCAACAGCTCTGTTATTGAAAAATAATGGCTTTACACTCACTTTCTGTGTCTCCAGCCAATCTTTTCTTTTTAAAATCACACTCTTACCCACACAGTTGCCCACACCCAGACATCTATTTAACCCATATACTGGTCAAATTCAACGAGTTAAACTGTTGAACAGTTGAGGTTTGAGCGTAGAAGAACAACACAAAGTATTTTATTTTAAATTTGTGCTTTAATACACTATATAACATTGCTTATAGCTCATCAACACTAGGTCACTAAAGACCAACAACAGACCACTAAAGATATGAACATTTATGTCCAGTATCGCAGCTTAAAAGTTAAAAATCCTAGACAAGATATTTGTTATATAAGCTCTTGTATATACAAACACTATGTGCCTATTTTTCTACTATATGATGCATCTTCTGAAGTATTTTACATAAATCTGTACAGTAATATACGTACAACATTTCTTTTAATCAAGCTTGTGTGGCTTATTATAATCTTCTGACTGAGACTAAATTATGCAGTAGGTACTACAATGGAGTTAAAATTAGCGGGGAGTGATGAATTTCCCGTTTCCAATTTTATTTTTTTTTTCTTAAACTTACTGCATCAGTTTCTCAAAAGGTAGACTACAGAGAAGTTTGAAACCACATTCACTATGAAAACTAGGCATTTTAGTTGCGGGGAGTGCCTCCTTTTGAAGTTCTGAACTTTACAACAGGAGGGACTGAAAGCAGTCATTTTTAATGAAATCATAGTCTCCTTCCTTTATCAAGTAACTCAATGATCAGAGCACTCTGCTAGTATATAGGAGTCCTTCTGTTACTTATATTCACTACCTAAAGGGAATTAAACTGCAGATACAAGAAAGACTAATTTTCAGTGTATTGTAAAAGGACTCGATTTGTTCACTATAGATTTTCTTGAAAAGGACTGTGACAAGGCAGCAGAGAAAAGGGAACACCTGCCTGCCCTGTTCCAGCTGCTACAGTCTGCTGGGACCTTATCGAGAAGGGAAAACTGGTTCCTGTCGTAAACAGAGCTGAACATGGCCGTCTGGGAAAAAAGTGTGCAGTAACAACTCAGGGTAGGAAGGGAACAAAAACAACACCAAGTAGAGAGCTAGCAATAGAAATGAACAATGGAAGGCTCTTGAGAGGAGACAAGCATTTGCCTGAAACAGAGGGCTGATTCAAAGCTGAGCTGCTGAAATGCCAGCAAAGGGATCCACAGAGAGTTTGGTTTGGCTCAGTAAAGCGTTTAAATCTGGATTGTAAAGCAAGACTATAATAAAAGGGTTTATTGCTACTTAACGTTTCTACCACTGATATACTGGAAGCTGTTGCTGAATGTTCTCTGATGATGACTTTGTGGAACTTTCAATGTCTTTTTTCTAATGTTTATGGTAAAGATGCCATTTTCCCCCATCAGAATCCATGCTCGTTAGTAATGAGTGATAGGACAAGAGGAAATGGCCTCAAGTTATGCCAGGGGAGGTTTAGATTGGGTATTAGGGAAAAAGTTCTTCATGGAAAGGGTTGTTAAGCATTGGAAGAGTCTTCCCAGGGAAGTGGTAGAGTCACTATCCCTGGAGGTATTTAAAAGACATGTAGACGTGGTGCTTAGGGACATGGTTTAGTGGTGTTTTTGACAGTGTTAGGTTGATGGTTGGACTCGATGATCTTAAAGATCGCTTCCAACCTAAACAGTTCTATGATTCTATGATTCTGTGTTTACATAAGCTCTTAAACTTGCATCTGATGATTTACCACAGCTTTACATCTTTTAAAAGTTTTGCTGATAAATATATCAATCTCAAACTACGTCTTCTACACTATGTAGAGATGGTCTGATTTTATTTAATCTCTGAATTTGTGGTGCTAGATGTTAGTATTAGCCATAATGATCTCTAAAGAGGTTTAGGTTCTCAACCTAACTATAAAAGAATTGTACTCCACTTTTGTTTTCCAGAGCTAAGATGGAGTTTTTGGTTGGCTTTTTTTTTTTTTTTTTTTTAATTTGCCTTTTTTTAAAAGTTCTTAAACAAAGTATTTGTAAAAACATCTAGAAGATCTTAACAAAAAGTAGTTCCCTTGGTTTAACTTTGGCTGTGTAGATAAACTATTTACTTTGTAAAGAGCTCTGACTCAGATATGAAAAAAATAACTTCTGTTTTCTGTTCACGTAGCCTGGTGTTACATTGCTCTTTAAGATCAAATAAATTCCTGATGAATCAGTCTTTACTATGTACTGACACTTAGTTTTGACCTAGCACACAAGAGTTCAAACTTAATTCATTATTTTTCTTAATTTCTCCTTGCAAATTTTTAAGCCTTATTTATAAACATTGTTTTCTGTGTCAGCCTTTATAGCAATGTTGAGAAAAAAGTGGAAAAAAATGGACCTTATTTTGATTTCTTTGTAGAAATATTAGGCTTGCCTTAAGGTTAGAAGGCAACCATTACTGACATTTGGGTTTTATTTCATTTTTCTTTTTGGGTCTTCATTTGTCTCTTTTAATTCTGAAATTTTTAAAAAAATAAATAAATAAAACCAGTCACTGGGGAAAAAAAAATGATCTTTTTTTTTTTTTTTTTCCCTCCTGAACCATCCAAAATGATCTCTGGAATCCTACCATTCACCTATAGTTATTTCCTATTTTCAACCCATCTATTCCGCCCATCCAACTATTTACCATGGTGCTATGGATAATGGGAAGATGGTGGACGTTGTGTGCCTAGGCTTTAGCATGGTAACACTCTCCCATAGTCATCTTTTCATCAAATTGGTGATATGAGCTAGATATGTAGGTGATAAAGAGGGTGGAAAATTGGCTGGACTGCCTGACTCAGAGTTGCAAACTTTGGGGGAAAGTCCAGCTGGCGGTCAGTAACAAGTGACATTCATTAGGGATCAATGATAGGTCCAATATTGTGTAGTGTCTTTAATAACTGTGATGACAGGAGGGAGCACAGTTTCAGCAAGTTTACAGATGACACCACTTTTGAAGGAACAGTCAATATGGTGGAAAGCAAAGCTATTTTTCAGTGGGCCTGCAACAGCCCAGAGAAGTGGGCCAATGGTACCTTCATGGAGATCAACAAAAGCAAGCAAATGAAAAGTCCTGCACCAGTGGATGGATAAATCCAGGCAACGGTGCAGGCTGGGGGCTGATTGTCTAGGGAGCAGCTTTGCACAAACAGAGCTGGCGGTCCCATTGGACACATGGTTGAGTAGGTCAGCAGTGTGCCCTGGCAGTGAAGAAGACCAACTGTATCCTGGGTTGCTTTAGGAAGAATGTATCCAACAGGTCTTGAACCTTCCCTTTTATTGACCACTGATGAGACCACAGCTGGAGTACTGTGTCTAGTTCTGGAGTCCCCAGCATAAGAAAGATATTGAAACATATTAGTCCAGCACAGGGCCCCAAGCTGGACTGGAGATTGTGAATGGACTGCATGGCATGTGAGGAAAGGCTGAAAGGTCTGGGTTTGTTCAGCCTTGAGAACAGAAGCTCAGGGGATGCCTTATTGCTGTCAATAGTTACCTCATAAATGATACAGAGAAGATGGACCCAACCTCTTCTAGTAGGCATGCAATAATAGGACCAAGTTGGCACATGGGAAATTCTGTTTAGATACAAGAAAATGTTTCTTTACAGTGAGGGTAACCAGTACTGGAAGAGATTGCCCAGAGAGGTTGTGGGATTTTCAGTCCTCATGGGTCTGAGCAACCTCATCCAACTATCTCTTCTTTTAACAGGGAGTTGGAGCAGATGGCCTCCAGAAGTCTCTTCCATCCAGAATTATTCTATGATTCCATGAGCCCTTTTGTCTTTTGTTATTGATGAATTTGTTAAAATTGTTCAGATCTTTCTTGACAAAGGATTAATTTAATCATGAAGCAGGCAAATATGATTCTTATTTTTATTCACTCTATGATCTTCTCTTTGCAGTAAGTTAAATATAACTTCAATAGAACTTTAATATGTCTTTCCTGAAGCTGTCAATTTTGAGTATTATGGAGAAGACTGTTCAAATTTAATGTTGTCCACTGTTGTTCACAGTCTCAGATCTCTATTACACTTACCAGAGTATCATAAAAACTTTATTTTATTTTCCAACAGCTTTTGTACTTTTTTAAGTGAAATTGTGTAGGAGAACGTACTATATAAATAACAGCAGTTAAGCAAGTTGCTTCCTCTGTTGCAATTTTAATTAGACCTAATAAAAACAAGTCATTTTGCGTGATAAACTGAACAAATGATGGGCAAACAAATTACAGTGATTACTGATAAAATACCTTCATTATCATCAAGTACTTCACTTTGATAGTATACCGTGAATATGTAATTGACTATTCTAAATTGTTTTAGAGAGTTTATTATTACTTTGTCTAGTGGACATTATTTTGTGCTAGTACTTTAAGTGTGGCTCTATTTTCTACACACAAAGAAATACATTAGATTTGTCATTTATATTAATTCATCTATAAAACCCAAGCAGCTTATTAAGTTTTAATCGTGTACTTCAGTATTCTAAAATGGCTGTGATTTTATATGCTTTTGTATTTTAATTAACTAGATTCAGTAGTTAGAAGTTCAAATTGTTCTGTTTTCAGACTTTAATTAGGTTTAGAATTTGATTCCCAAAAGTTTTCCATTTGTCAACATAACAATTTTCACTCCTTAGGTATTATCCCTAGGTATGTAGGTAATTATAATGAAATATGTTGTAAAATTAGTTCAAAAGTGTGAATTATGTTTCACTTATTAAAAGGTTATAGTCTGTGAAAAATCACAATCATTTCCTCTCCAGAATGAGAAGACTTTTGAATCAGCAAAACAGATCAATCCAGAAAAATACTTTTCCCTGAAATCTGCTAAGTGCAGCGGTGTTTGCAGGCATATTCGACTCAAAAACCATAATAGCTTCCAGTGGGCCAAATTCAAAACAGTCCAGAGATCTTAATGAATCACATTGAAATTAGCTTTGAGAGATATAAAAGAAGAAGGGGAAAAATCTGACAAAAATATCAAGACCTCAGAATTAGGAGTTCTAAAGTCCTAACCTTATCTCTATTTCTATCAAAACTAGTTGGTGTAAGAACTTGGAACTCATAGCTCTGAGAACACACCCCTCTCTGAATCTTACCTTACTGTGTCATGTGTGATTTAATTTATTTAATTAATAGTATAACAACATGGGGACAAAGAGGACTAACAAAAAGAAAAACAATGATTGAAAAAAAAAAATAGTCCCAGATTTTAACAAATATTAGATCTGGATTGATAGCTGTCTTAAAATACTTATTTTAATGCAGAAAGCATTAAGTGGCAGCGGGCTTGTATTCATACCTTTTTATTGAATCTCTCTTGCCTAGCAGATATGAGTTTTCTTGGTTTAACTTGTAGTTTATATCATCAAAGAAAATCCAACTGTAAAGATCACGAGTATTTGGAAAATTTTTGATGTGCTTATACAAGAAGTCAGTCCACCAAAGAGGATTGTGTCAGAAAATTTCTGAATGATCTGTTAAATCTATATGTTATCTGTCTCTTCTGTAAAGTTCGTTTCCTATTCTTGGTGTAGGAAAAAATGTATCTGTTTCCAGGCAGTGCAGTAAAAGACCTCTGTGTTTTGATAACTTTTATAAAAGCAGCTGTAATGGGTAACTTATGAAAATACAGAAATTAATATTTTTTTGGAAAGTCTTCACTTTAAAAGTGGAAGTTTATAATATTGCTTAAAGTTCAATAACAATAGGACTCTAAAGACAATTCTTATGTATCCAGTACCACCTCAGGAGTACTAGAAGTCTTAAAAAAGATCATTATTGCTTAATTACACCTACAGGTCTATTCAGTCTTCTTTATTCTATTACTGACAAAAAATGTCAGAAAGTTTGACTCTCAATTAGAGTCAAAGATTATTTTTTAACCCTCCCTGCATATCTCAAAGTTCTAAAATAAAAATGTGATACATATCAAATTTCTGCTAGTAGTCTGTGATTTACTAGATACTAACAAACATAGAATAGTTCCTACATTGTGGCTGAAATGAGATATTGTTTTATTAAAAGATAAAATGAAATACATATTTTGCATGGTTTTTATTTGTTAAATCACACTATTGTAGAAAATAATTTGCAATAGTATATCTTGTGTGTTGAGGATAAATGTAACTACCGTACATTTTCTCTACCACCAGTTGAGAGTGAGGCATCTCTAGACAGCTATTCAGTTGATCTGAGTCCATGAAATGGGAACAAAATCCTTTTGATGTCAGGTTTCAGGTGAATCATCTTAAAGTATTTATCAAACCTCCAGTCAAAGTTCCTTGTTTGTTGTAGGATGTTGTATGCATACATATTGCACGTAGCAAGTAAATGCTAGTTGAATAATAAGTACACTATTTGAAGGAGATTTAAAAGTGATCTGATTCTTAGTTTGTAGGGGATGGGACCATTTGACCATTAGAATCTGCTAGTCTCATTCTGTTTAAAAACAGGCTAAATATAATCTCTGAAATAACCCATAATTTCTACTTAATCTAGAATATTTTTTTTATAAATATATGCTATTGATTCTAAATTAAAAGCTATTATACTCCTAAGTTTTGATAATTAATGTAAATTTTCAGACTTCATAAGACTTTTGTAACTCTTTCATGAATCATTTCCAGGTTTTAAGGACGTTTTTTGTTGTAACCATCATACCTGGATACAGTATTTTATGAATGTCCTGCTAATTTTAAAAACTCAATAAGGAATGTTTAAAGAGAATGATGACACCATTTTTCTGCTCCTACTTGATATGCCTTTTCATTTGAGAGTGTTATTTTTACCCGTTTTCTGTCACTGAAAAATGACACATTCCAAGTTTGCCTACTGTAATATACCATGGCAAAGCAATTTTTTTTTTTTTTTTTTTTTTGGGTGCAGGAATTGCATAATTTAAACTTAAAACAAATAAAACATCACAGAATAGGTTCAGAGATGCAAACAGATAGGAGAATTCAAGGAAGCACTGAAATACCATTCAGTGATAAAGAAGATGTCTGCAGTGATTTGTTTCCACAAATGCCATTTTCCAAAGAGTATTTTCAGCTATCAGCCAAGTGCAAGTATATCAATATTTATTCATAATTCCTCTTTGGATTCTCAGTGAACATTTTTACCACTGTGCTGGAAAATATTTGTCAATATGTAAGACCTAAACCATAGAAGGCAGAGTCAGCTAAAATGTTTTTTGACACAAATATTGAAGATATTAGGTCTGGAAAAGATTTATTTAATAAATACTCGAATTGAAGAAGAAGAAAGGCAGGTTTTATTAATTTTAGTGAAATTATTTATCTACTTCTGGTAAACATTTGCACATATTTTTACTGACATTTTGATTCAAGGGGGAGGGAGGCGTTCGGGAAAGTGGAGAAGAGAGTGAAATGACAAAGGCATAAAGCAAGGGAAAGAAGAATGTGTCAGCTGAGGCAACATTATTAGATTTTTTTAACTAGCTTTGGGAAAGAGGCACACACTTACCAGGAGATTAAATTCCTGGAGTCAGCTTCTTTCGTTCTCCGAAGATATTTGTAACCATACCTTTCATTTCATGGGGATTTGCTGGCAGGAAAAATTTCGTAGTTCTGTTTCTGATGAAGATCCACTCTGCTTGAATAGACATTCACTGAAGCAAAGACAGTTCAGCTCTTCCGGCTCCTGAATACACTGCAGTGTTTCATGTTTCATTACCAGGAAAGTATTTTATGCCAATAGAAAATTTCCTAAGAAAAAATAAGAAAGGCCCTTCTTACAGCACTGCTTCCTTAGATGGTTTGATATTTGCTCTTCTGCAGCAGCTGTAGAACACCTCTCAGTTATTGAAGGGAATGGACAAATGCATATTTCTAGTCTGAAATATCTGAGTTCCTGTTAGTATTTAAGTGGGATGCTCAAAACAAAAGTATAAAATACCATAGTCTAAGAAGATTATCTATCTTGACTGTATTAGCTCGGTTGCCTGTAAGCTGAGAAATGGGTTAAGGAGAGATGTTGGCGTGTGTATGTTCTTTAAAATGTCAATAGTACTGGATTGATCAGCTTTATTAGAATCATAGAATCATAGAATAGTTAGAGTTGGAAGGCACCTTAAAGATCATGTGGTTCCAACCCCCCTGCCATGGGCAGGGACACCTCCCACAAGACCAGGTTGCTCAAAGCCCCATCCAGCCTGGTCTTCCAGGGATGGGGCATCCACAACTTCCTGGGCAATCTGTTCCAGTGTTTCACCACCCACAGAGTAAAGAATTTCTTCCTAATATCTATTCTAAATCTATGCTCTTTCCATTTAAAACGGTTACCCCTCATCCTATTGCTTAGTAGTTTAGCTTTGTTATCCTTTTTCTTGCAGTCATCCTTTGGTTGGGTAAAATGGAATGACTTTGGGTGAGATTACACTCTAGATGCAGATATTCAGATGTGGGGGGTTAAAGTATATGCAACTAAATGGACAGCAGGTGATTAAACTCCTGTTGTTAATGAAGTTTTCAGTTGACTGAATATAGTTGTCTGCTGTTGGATAAATTAGCAGCTCCCTGGACCTCTCTGACAGGCTCAACACAGGTACCAAACATGGGTGGCTGATGCCACCTGAGATGTCTTAGGACATCACACCTGGCTTCCAATTCTTGTTCCAGGAACATGCAGATTTTTTGCAGAACTGGTGTCTAGTTTGTAAGCCCTGTGAGGATACCCTAAGGCACCTTAGCTGGCATTATATACCTCTGTTTAGACAACAAAATCCTGTCCAAAGTTTTTTTGTGAAATTGCTTAAGCAAGAACTTATATTCAATTGCAGTATTTTGTTTCCCATTTGATTAGTTTCAATTAAAAAAAAAAAAAAATCACTGACAGTATAAATGAAGCCGTATCCCTGTTCTTATGTGAAATGAAAAAATGCAAATTTTGTATTAAGACAATACTATACCTCATCACTTACATCAAGTAATGTTGGCACTCAGGAAATTATTGAATAAATCCCATCTGATCAGACCATACAGCATCAAACATATCCTTTGTCTGTATGAGATAGTGTTTTCTGATTTTGAGAACTGCAAAGAATTCAGTATAATTTGAATTAAATGTTGATTATCTACAGCCTGGACTACATTTAAATACCTTTATTATTAATAATTACATTTGTCAAATTATTCTTTTTTTAAATTTTGAACTGGACAGATGGACTTAAACTTTCTATAAGACTTTTGAAATTCCTCTGTGACCATATATACAAAAGAGGTCATGCCAAGAAAGACTTAAGCTGCAAAGACCTTTCTTTAGCTTATGAATTAAAAGTTTGCTTCTGCTTTGTATTGAACTGTTTATTTAGTTTTATTTATTTAACATATTTCTCATGTTAGAAATATGCATATGACAGTTTTATAGATTAGACTTCCTTCTGAATTCTAAATTTTCTCTTGGGTGAAAGAATGTTAGAAGACAGGACAAATAACATCTTTATGATAATTAGGTCAGTTGTAAAACATGTGTACATGAAACATGAAAAATTACAGCAATCACAGTGGAGAGCTTCTACTAATATACACAGAATTTTACACTAATGGCAGGTTTTTTAGAGATAGCTACTAAATTAAAAAAAAAAAAAAAGTAAAGTAGAATTGTTTAGGCGTACAATATAGGCCCAAATATCTTCTAAATATTTCCTATGTGTCTGAAAAATTTGCTTTGAACATAGCATAAGATATTAGATTCCTACTCTGGTAAACTAAGCTGAGTGACTGGAAGATACATGTTCTAAAAAAACCTAATTCAAGCGCTTGTGTCTTGAGCATCCCCACTGCTTAGATGTTATCTTACTCCCTAGCTCTGGTCTTGATTGCTTCTGATAGCTTTCTCAAAAACATCCACCTTGTATAACATTCCTGAGATACAACTAATCTCCAAGTGAGGTAGAGCAAGTCATAACCTTGACTCTGTCACGGGCACTGTAGACAGAAGTCAATTTACACAGCCTGGTCTCAGGGACAAGGACTATTCTCTGACTTTCTTTGATGTAGCAACACGGTCTTAATTTCCCTTGTCTTTGATAACCATAGAGAGCACACATTACATAGGAGATCAGGATGAACTGATTCAGAAAATGGAAAGTTTCTTGTCTATTTTCTAATGCTCAATAGTGGTAGAGTTTTCAACTTTTATATAGGAGGTTTGTGTTCCAGACTGCTTATGCATTTTCCATTAAATAATCAGCAGATGAATAAAAAAATGGAATGTTGAGACTGAAGGACTGAAGCTGGAACTCTCCACTCCTGCCTGAGTTCAGTAAATTCTAAGAAGCTTGGTCTTTCTTTTTTTCCCTTTTTTCAGGTCAAGGCCCAATGAATCTTGTATACTTTTCTGTCCACTACACTCGAACAGGTTTAACAGGAGGGATGAAGGCAGCTCAGATATACACTTTTTAATCAGAGAAGCCTGATGATGACCCTTGAAAACTATTTTGCTTCACTGTTTAAAATGTGATTGATGTCTCAATTCTCTAACAAAAAGGATTACCTCAATAATTATTAATACTGAATCTTAACATAACAGCAGCTGAAACATTAATGTGACTCTGAAACGGCATATAAAGGCACTGCTTGTATAATACCCCAGACATTTTACTGACTTGGCAGTGCTAGGTCTCACTTCACTTTTTCTGTCTTTTCTTGGACTGAGCTGGCTTGAGCTTGTAAAAAGTCCCTCGTGACCAATTGTCTATTGCTTGACTACTGTAAATGAAGCCCTAGGAAAACTACATATGGCAAATATCTGATGCCCCTAGGCCATCACTCCATAACAAACAGGAGTCCTTTCTGTCAGCTAAGACTTGGGAGGCTGCTGTGCAGCTTTTAGACTTTAGCAGGGAACCAAAATGAAGGAAGCAGACTGGTAAAAGGAAATGTAAAGATGTATGTTTGAAAATTGAACAGTGTGAAGCTGGCATAACCAGAATAAGCCCCTACTGTGAGCATTATGCTCCTAGCAAAAAACTCAGGATGCTGCTGACTCGTTGCAACCTTGCACCCAAATCATGCTCAAGGAGAAACAGGTGTGTTAACTTTGGGATTCAGAGGAATGTTAGCTGGGTCAGCATAAGACCATAGCAAAGGGGCAGATACTAGGATGTTTTACATAGGAACTGTAACCATATTATTAGTGAAGATTTTCTATATTAATTAGATAATGTTGACTATTACACTGTTAAAATATTAATTGGATGAATGAGGAGTTCTTGTTTCCATCTGTCTGATAGGTTCTCTTTTGCCCATAACAAGAGTTGGAGTGCAACTTCAGAACATATCTATACCAGTTGCTTTGTGGACACAGGCCTGTCGGTTTTTTTCAGTTTCTAGATCCCATTGTGATTTAAATAGGACTTGGACACTGCACTGCTTATATAGGTCAGTTTTAGCAAAAGAAAAGCAGAAACATAGATACCAAAGAACTTTATATTTTAATATTTGAAGAGTCTTCTATCATTACGCACCTCTGAAGGTAATACTTACTGTGTAATATTTTTTTGTGTTGCAATTTCTGCCCTACTTTGAACTGAGCATTAATTTAATTTTAAAATTGACACTATATAATTGATGGAGGAAACGAGTTTTCAGTGCTGACACAATGGATGAATGATTGGATCTTGCAGACTGGATAGTGTTCAAACTCAGGTTTGTGACTGGTCTCATGCTAAAATTTTACTCAGGAGTTCTTTGGGAGAGTGCTGTCTTGCTCAGCTATATATTGCCCCAGGGCTACCCTAAACAATTTGATTACATAGACAAGCAGATACCTAGAATGGTCCTTCACACCCTCTAATTCACTACTGTGGAAGTAACCTCCATATATTTGTATTTGGAAGTCACCAGGGAAGGTGGGAGGGTTCTCAGAAGAAGTCAGGGAGTACAGTTTCAGTATTTTTCTCTCCCAGATGAATGCCATACTCATTATATGAAAGAAATGCTTTCAAGTCTGTTCTCGTTCTGGTCAAATGAATATTAACGTTGGATTATAAGATACCTCAGCTTCAGCAAAAGACATGTGATGTATACTTGTATAGACTAACTTAGAACCTATGCCTCATCAATTTTATTTAATTAGGATTGTTAGTCTATGATTATGCAAAAGGTTCCTCCTACATTGCTGTTTTTTACTGGACTCGGTAAAAACTGAGTGTGTTAGGACAGTGTGAGCACACCTCTGGGAATTTAATTACAGAATGAGGAGGCTATAAGGGATCTCAAGAGGTCATCTAGTCCATCCCTCTGCCCTAAGGCAGGGTTATTTATCCTTATGTCATGCCTGACAGATATGTGTCAAACTGGTTCTTGAGGACTTTGAGTGACAGAAACTCTACAGGTTCTCCAGGCAATCTATTCCAGCTCTCCAAGGCTCTTTATTACTAAAAGCTGTGGGATTTCTGTGCAGTTTTGCAGTTGTTTTTCTAATACTCGACATAATTCTTTTTAACTGTAATTTAAACCACTATTTCCTGGTTTATTTACTGTCAATGTGGAATACAAAAATACCAGGAGGTTTCCTTTCTAGAAATTATGAAATCTCAGGTACTTTGGTACTTCATACAGCAAATACTATTTTGAGTCTTCTGGTCTCAGAAGAGTTTTTATTGAAAACTTAAGGAAGAACTAATCTTATCTGTAGTAGATTTGCATGTAACCCAAGTAGCTAAGGATTTTTTGACAGATTGGAAGGCAATAAACAGTTTTACCGGGTGCAGGTAACCAGGGACTGGCAGTGAGGGGGCTGCAGGGGAGGCCTCTGTGAGGTGAGGCCAGGACTGTCCTGTGCTGGACACAGTTGGTTCCAGCCGCCTCCAATCGACCCACCGCAGGGCACAGCTGAGCTCCGCAGGCAAGATGGTGGCACCTCGGGGAAAACAAGTTTAAGAAAGATCAAAACACTGCATAGCAAAGGGAGGGGGAATGAGGAAAAAAGAGTTTTCATCAAGCTAATTTAGTGTACAGCAAGTTAGTAGGAATAGTTAGTTAGTGAGTTTCTATGGGTGAGTTTCTATGGGTGGATATCATGAAGTCCTCCATCCTTTCCTTGGGCCTCTGCTGTTGAGCTCCAGGCATTGTCTGAAAGCTGAGATCCAGAACTAGGGAAGTACTCATGTCTGCATAACTATACAGTGATAAAACATTTCAGCATTAGGGTGGATTAGGTGACACTGGTTTACTTTTATATGAAATGTCAGACAGACTTCCTGTACAAAATACTAGGAATGTGGTATTTAATTTTCAGAATTATGCAATTTAAACTAGGAGCATAAGATGTGTATATAGAAACAGGAAAAACAGTGAAAATGCATAAAGTTCAGCTTTCAACACTTATTAGGTGCTTGCATGCACAGACTGATGATTATTTTACTTAAAATTATCTACCTAAGCATTAGCCATTTATTTTATGTGCACAGTTATCTGCATACATTTACATTCCTTTCCAGGCATATTTTGTAGTCTTATTATGAAAACTCTGTCAGAAAAGGTCGGTAAGAAAAGTCTATAAAGACAGCAGAAAATATTTTGGAGAAAAAAGAAGCAGAGAAGAATATTGATTGAACTTGAACAGAATTAAAGTGAGAACAGGGACAGAGAGAGAGAGAACACAGGGGAAATGTAAAGTGTTCAAAAGAAAATTAATATTATGCTGAGGTTTATATGTATCCTCTTTCTATAAATATATTGTGAGCAGGAAATAAATGAGCAAGCTAACAAACAACACACTGTGTGAATATGGAAGAAAATGCCAGAAGTAATAAAGAGAAAGAAAGAGTCAGCTGCAATGCATTAAATGTCAAGAAAAAGGGAGAGTTAGAAAGACTGTAGAGCAAAGTGCAAAAATAATAGAATAGAATCATAAAAATAGAACAGAATATCATAAAAACAATAAAATAAGATAAGATAAAACAAAAAAATAAAGAATATGTGAAAAAAAGATAGGAACCTTCACAGAGACTGAGGAAAAATAAAAAAGTTTCAAGTACACGAAGAAAAGAGGTCACGGAGACTGCAGACCATGTAAGAAGTAGCCAATTCATTTGCCTTGTATAACATCCTTGAGGTACAACTAATCTGCAGGTGAGCTAGGGCAAGACTCAATCATTTTCAGGCAAATTTTCCAAACAGTTAAATGTATTGGCTCTCAAAGTATAATGCTGTTTTTCACGCATCCTTCCACCCAAGATTCACGACAGTAAATAACTCTCTTGAACAGTGTTTGCTTATCTATTTTTTTAAACATGAAATTGCTGGAAGATAGAAGGAATTGTTCCCTCTGATGTTCCTTTCAGTATGTTCAGATTTTTTTTTTTTCACCTCTGATGTTTTTTCTTTTTGAGTTTCATAAGAAAAATGCCTGAAAAATAAACAAAGCTTTGGTAGAAAGTTTATACCCAGATAGCAATTCTGGATTAAAAGAAGTAGTTGTCTCTTATTTTTATGATGCTATTATTCTAATATTAATTCATCAGTGATAGAATTTATTGTTACATTTGAAAAATGTAGATATAGAGCGATCATTGAACAGGCTTTGCATCAATTCTACACATTTCTAGGAAGTAGTTTGTTACTTTATGTAGTTAAGTCATTTTGATCAGATCGTCCTAAACTAGCCATATGTTTATGAGAGCTAGCAGAGAAATACTCACTTATCCTACTTTAATATTTGCCCTTTGATTGCTCAATAGTGGGAAATTCTCATTCTTATTTCCATCATTCACAAATATCCATATAAATTTACATCTTCTCCGTAGCTTTTACAAACCTTTCAGAAGTAACTGCACGACACACTAGAGGGGAGGGATGCCATCTGGAGGGATGCCATCTGGAGGGACTTGGACAGGCTTGAGAGCTGGGCCCACACAAACCTCATGAAGTTCAACAAGGCCAAATGTGAGGTCTTGCATATGGGCTTGGGCGATCCCAAGCACAGGCTGGGCAGAGAATGGATTGAGAGCAGCCCTGAGGAGAAGGACTTGGGGGTGTTGGTTGATGAGAAGCACAACATGAGCCAGCAATGTGTGCTTGCAGACCAGAAAGCCAACTGTATCTTGGGCTGCTTTAAAAGAAGCATGGCCAACAGGCCGAGGGAGGTGATTCTGCCCCTCTACTCTGCTCTGGTGAGACCCCACCTGGAATATTGAGTCCAGCTCAGGAGCCCCCCACATGAGAGGGACATGGACCTGTTTGGAGCACGTCTAGAGGGCTACAAAAACGATCCAAGGGCTGGAGCACCTCTTCTATGAAGACAGGCTGAGATAATTGTGGTTTTTCATCCTGGAGAAGAGAAGACTCTGGGGAGACCTTATAGCGGCCTTCCTGTGCCTGAAGGGCGCCTACAAGAAGGATGGAGAAGGACTTTTTACAAGTCCCTGTTATGATAGGATGAGGGGTAACGGCTTCAAACTGAAAGAGGATAGTTTTGGATTGGATATTAGAAGAAATTTTTCACAGTGTGGATGGTGAGGCACTGGAACAGCTTTCCCAGAGAAGTTGTGGAGGCCCCATCCCTGGAAGTGTTCAAGGCCAGGTTGGATGGGACTTTGAGCAATCTGGTCTAGTGGGAGGTGTCCCTACCCATGGCAGGGGCGGTTGGAACTACCTGATCTTTAAGGTCTTTTCCAATCCAAACCATTCTCTGATTCTCTGATTCTATGATTCTATGATTCTATGATTCTATATAATTTAAGCCATTAAATGCACAAGATCAGAAAGAGAGCTTCCATTGGAAGTATTGCAGTGGGTAAGACGGCAGACCAAGACCTACAGAGAGAAATAAATAGCCTTATTGAATTTTATATTCTTTTAATCCCAAAGTTTGCTAAATTATGTGCTAGAATGCTCAAATGATTGAGAACCAGCAAGAGGTTCAGAATTTCTAAATTTGATAAATTTGCTTGGAAAGAAGAACTAGATGTTTTAAATCTGTGAAAAAAAAAAAAACAAAAACAAAAAAACAGCCAAACAAAAAAACCCTTCTGTAGGTGATTAATTTCCTCAGATAGAACAGTTGGATTTAGTTTATTATAACATGGTACTTTCTCTATTGATAATACAAGACACTACACATTTCAGTTTTCTAGATGTTCTTTATTACAGACTTTAACTCAGAATGTTTTTGCACCGGTTTAAGTGAACCATTGGCTAGTTTTTAAAAAGGGAAGATCATGTTACTGATCGGGTAACACTTATTGACTTCATATGTATATTTCCATGCATAATATAATTTCTTGGATCCATAAAAGTTAATGGTAAAGATTATCTTGGCTTTGCTTGGGCTGGGATATTTTAAAAATGTCTACCATATTAGCTTTGGTAGCAAAAATCTTGGTGTGGAAAATTAGCTCATGGAGTGATCTGAATGAGTTTTCCACCAAACTCAAGCACAAGAAAATCCCCTGCACAGACATCAGCTCAATTTTGACTCCTGCAGTTTTTAATCCTAACAATGTCTTGGGGTTTGTGATTTTTTTTTTTTTAGGTAGTGAGTGTATATATATACACATCGACTTTTACATATTTATCAAGCCAATTTATTATCCTTTATTTGTGGTACTAAGAAATATGTAATTTCTAAGTTTACTGTTAATTGGTGGTGTGTATAGTAATTCTTTCACCTCTATACATCTGAATCTCTTAATTCTTTCATTTCCTGGGAACATTTAGTATAGAGGGAGTGGTGAAAAAGTTCTACTTCTAGAAAAAGAAAAACAACATTGGGGGGGTGGGGTGGGGTGGGGTGTAAGTAAAAGAGAAATATACCC
This sequence comes from Charadrius vociferus, assembly GCF_000708025.1. Classification (NCBI taxonomy): domain Eukaryota; kingdom Metazoa; phylum Chordata; class Aves; order Charadriiformes; family Charadriidae; genus Charadrius; species Charadrius vociferus. The sequence goes on along the minus strand of NW_009648470.1, from coordinate 1,044,424 downwards.
AGAATGATTTATAACTCTGTCCTTACGTCTTAAAGATGAAATAGTACAGAAACACTTATATTTAACAAAAAATAAAGCAAGTATACATTCTAACATAAATGATTTCTTTAACTTACTTTTAAGAATTCTTCAAAGCTCAATTAACTAAATTGATACAATAAAATTATTACTCTCTAGCAAAGAAAGCAAAAAAAAAAAAACCTTCAAAGAATGTTTAGAAAAATATGGTTACTCTATATCTAGAGTGAAAGAATGAACAAATTTCAGGACAGATTTCACAAAGCCTGTTTATGCTTTATTCCACTACCAGAAATCTCTATTGTGATATCTGGATAGCATATAGACCTTGTTAAGTAGATTTTTAATGCCATTTTAGTCTAAGAGGGAACAAATTTGGAAAAAAAGAAACTGTTTAGAAAGTTCAGCATTGACAGGGCATTATTCAGCTGAGTGTCATTTTGTATAAATACACTAATAAAATTAAAATAATATAGTTATAATTAAGTCAATCATTTCTTGTTTGGGTAATTATAAAACACAATCTCCCAGTTTGCCCTTTCTTTGTAAAGCAGATGTTCAAATAAAAGCAATTACATTATAATTATAACATTCCTGCAGTTGCTGTGTATCTCTCAGTCTGCATAGCATTGTACCATAGCAGTGTCGTGATGCTATTGATCAAGTGACAAATTAAGATAGATTGTGCTGGGCAGACAGGGTAATTTTTAAGATGTTAAACTGGATTGTAGATATCAAGTTGCAAAGACAAACTTTCTTTGAGAATTCTTTCCTACCTTTATTCTTATAGTCAAATTTGTCCCAGCTGTTGAAAGATATTTATGATAACACCGAATATAGAATCATCTGATGTTAACGCCTATGAGTTACCCTGCCTGGTATTTTTCATGCTAGTAAAATAGGACTTTTATAATTCTGAAGAATTACACTAACTAGATGCAATAGCAGCAGTAAGGAAAGTAACAAGACGAGGGAAATCAACAACCCACAAATAAAATAACCTGTTTCATACTGACGAGACAGACAAAGCAATTTATTATACTAATATTAAAAGAAAAATCATGCAATCATTGAACTGTTTGGGTTGGAAGAGATCCTTAAAGATCATCTAATTACACCCCCCCTGCCATGGGCAGGGACACCTTCCACTAGACCAGATTGCTCAAAGCCCCATCCAACCTGGCTCTGAACACTTCCAGGGATGGAGCATCCACAACTTCTCTGGGAAACTTGTTCCAGTGCCTCACCACCCGCACAGTAAAGAATTTCTTCCTGATATCTCATCTAAATCTACCCTCTTCCAGTTTAAAACTTTTATCCCTCATCCTATCACTACAGTCCTTGATAAAAAGTCGCTCCCCATCTTTCCTGTAGGACCCCTTTAAGTACTGGAAAGCTGCTACAAGCTGTCCCTGGAGCCTTCTTTTCTCCAGGATGAAAACCCCCAACTCTCTCAGCCTGTTTTCATAGAAGAGGTGATCCAGCCCTCTAATCATCTTTGTGGCCCTTGTCTGGACCCACTTCAACAGGTCCATGTCCTTCTTATGTTGGAGGCTCCAGAGTTGAACGCAGTGCTCCAGGTGGGGTCTCACTAGAGCAGAGTAGAGGGGCAGAATCACCTCCCTCAGCCTGCTGGCCACGCTTCTTTTGATGCAGCCCAAGATACAGTTGACTTTCTGGGCTGCAAGCACACATTGCTGGCCCATGTTGAGCTTCTCATCAACCAACACCCCCAAGTCCTTCTCCTCAGGGCTGCTCTCAATCCATTCTCTGCCCAGCCTGTGCTTGGGATCGCCCAAGCCCATATACAGGACCTTGTTGAACTTCATGAGGTTGGCATGGGCCCACCTCTCCAGCCTGTCCAGGTTCCTCTGGATGGCATTCCTTCCCTCCATCTTGGTGTCATCGGCAAATTTGCTGAGGTTACAATCAATCCCACTGTCCACGTCGCCGACAAAGGTGTTAAACAGCGCCAGTCCCAGTACATATCCCTGAGGAATGCCATGTGTCACTGGTTACCACTTGGACATGGAGCCGTTGACCACAACTTTTTGAGTGCAACCGTCCAGCCGGTTCTTTATCCACTGAGTGGTCCATCCATCGAATCTGTATGTCTCGAATTTAGAGACCATGATATCAACCCATGTCATGTGACACTGAAAGAAGGCTGGTATAGACTTATTGCCTAATGCACTTATGTCCCAGCTATTTTGCACTAGATAAGAGTAAACACAGAGAAGCCAAAAGGAGCCCCGTCAATAGACAAACTCTCAATACTTAGTTCTTGGTTACCTGAAAATCAGAATGTAGCGTTTGATAAATGTGTGAAATGTAAGAAATAGAATGAAGTGTTGTAGGAGCAACAGTAATAATTAAAAGTATGATAAAGTTTACACACTGACCCACTGCATTACAAAATTTAAGAGATTTTGTTCACCAATAGCCATTTTTCTTATTTAAAAAAAAAAAAAAAAAAATCCCAAAGTGACAAGTAGAGCACGCAAAACTCTCAATACTTAGTTCTTGGTTACCTGAAAATCAGAATGTAGCGTTTGATAAATGTGTGAAATGTAAGAAATAGAATGAAGTGTTGTAGGAGCAACAGTAATAATTAAAAGTATGATAAAGTTTACACACTGACCCACTGCATTACAAAATTTAAGAGATTTTGTTCACCAATAGCCATTTTTCTTATTAAAAAAAAAAAAAGTATCCTAAGTGACAGATCAGGAGAGCCAGTAATTATATACAGTTATGGACAGCTAAAGAGAGAAAATATTTAGCTATAAAATATTTAGGAAACCTGATTTTTGCAGATCTTTTACTATACCTAAATTAAGTAATATAGTTCAAACAAGTGGGATGAAAGATACCGCTATTATTATATATTGATATATTTATAATCAATAATATCTTCTTACCAATATCTTTTCTATGCAATTTCTATTTCAGTTGTCAGTAATTGTAAGAGAATAGATTTTCAAAAAAACTGAAAAATACACTGTTTCTCATTTCTTGCCTATGAAAATCCATTTTATTTTTGAATGATGGACTCAATGTTCTTTTTTTAGATATAACAAACTTATAAGATTTATCAAAATCATGTAAGAACTTTATAATAATTAATCAAAAGACCTTATTATTAAGTTATTATAGTGGTTAATAATAATGATCCTTGCAGTTCTGAAACTTTTTGAATCTCTAATATATATATATTAAATACTCATTTATCTTTTTCTTTGTATTTTCCTTCTGATATAGTAATTCCTGAAAAAAAAGTGAAGTTCTGGTGTGAGGTGCCTGAAGTCATACTCTGAAGTTTATTTTACAGTTTAAACAATCTACCTCAATCTCATCTGATTATCTTTCTCTATTTCTGGCAAACTGTGTGGTTTGTCTTCAGTTAAAGTCCAGTATTTACTATGAGTCAAAATGAAACCACCAAATTCATTATCTATGTGACCTGGGCTTATTTGAATGTGCATCTCCAGAGGACAAAACTCACTGATACAACAGACCTTAAACATTGATGTTATCCCACTTGTGTACTTCTGTCATCTACCTGAAGGAATTTTATATGTAAAAAAGAATTCTTTCCCTCAAAACACATGGCTACTTAGTATATTTAATGCATAATGTGAATAGTGGCATTGGAAAAGGACAGTAGTTATTTCCTTCTGTGTTTTTTTGTTTGTTTTTTTTTTTTTTTTATGTAGGTGTTTTTCAGTGAACTGAATTTAAAGGCGTTATATTCATTGTACTTAGTTATTAGAATTTTTATCCTTAAGAGTCCTCTCGTAAACAAAGCAAGAGATAATTTACCCAGCATATTTTTTTTATTTCTATCAAGGCTGATGAAATAATGAAAGCTGAGAAACAGAGTATTTCTTGATTCTGTCATCACTTCAAGGTTTTAACTCCATCCCTTTCTCAAATGTGTGTAGTACAAGAGAAGGAAGGAGAAAAAAAAAATAATGAAGAAGTATTACTATCACAATAACATATAGTCATGCATCTATTAATGAAGATGATATAAAATTCTTTATGTTATTTATAATTATTTTACAAATATCCTACATTGAAATTTGTCGTAAACATGTTCTTAAATTAAATCCCTTTAAGTTCCTTTTCTGATATAATAATTTCTTATCAGTATGTTGTTAATGAACATTGAATATGTTGTTCAAGTTGAAGAGATACTTCAGGAAGGTCCCCTTCCTTTCCCCCCACCTGCCCGATTTTCCTCTCCCTTTTCCTGGCTACCTTCCAATACGTTCCAATTTCTTCATTTTGTTGGGCAGGTCACTGCTGGTCAGAAAATGACATCTAGATTAATACTGTCACCAGTCCCGTCTTTTCAGTCTTCAAAAGAGAAATAATATGCAAAAGACAAATGGCTGGTAAAACTTGGATGACAAAAATAAGCAGTCTGAAGTACACGTGTGGGAGGGGCTAATAGATTTTCTTTCAAGGATTTGTGTTTATTTTTTTTGTTTTTTTTTTTTTCATCTTTAAGTTAACTGGTTATGTCACTGCAAAATCTCCCATTCCATTGAAAGTGGAAGTGAAATTTTCAGTCCATTTATCTGCACTACCTTTTCAGCTATACTTTCTCACATTCTGCTGAAAATTTAGTGAGGATTCTTCAGTACTACTTATAGAATAGTAAAACATAAACACACAATTTCATTTATCAGGAAAGATGAAATTGTTTTGCAGTAAATGACCCAGAAGTATGTTGCTATTCTGTAGTTCAATGTTGTCTTACTTTTGTAGAATTATGACTAGCACTGAATTAGATCACATAGACTTCCTTTCAGTTCTCTTCAGCTCAAAAGCCAGGGCCTAAACATGTTGTTCTTACCTCCTCATCCTAGTGGAGTAAAAGCGATGGGGAAAAAAATCAGTATCATTAGAATAAGGAGATGCCATCTACGAACTCATAGGAGGATTCTTTTCAAAGAAGGGTGTTACTTTATATATTTTTTTAAAAACAAACCAATATAATAAAGCAAATACTATGGAATTATGTTATTATAGTGATCAGAATTTGCATGTGTACACTAATCTCGTTTCCATCAAAGTACCTATACTAGAACAACAGTATTTTCCAGCAGTTCCTGAAACCTGGAAAGAAACATGTGTTGTATATTTTTTCAGAACACTTGCTTTTTAAATGATTACAACTGCATATGTACACATCAGAAATATAAGTTAAAAAACAGATTTACTTCACATATCTTGTGGTAGTGGATTTATACATGGTCTGTTGAAATCAGTGATGTTCAGATGGATTCTATTCTGTTCTCTTATGAAAAGGAAGAAGAAAATTCTCAAGAGAATTATACTTCTGTTAGCGGGTTTAAGAAAAAAGGTTTTGGTAGAATAGAGTATGAACACATTAACTATAGTTTTAAATTGAACAAAAATTATTTGTGCATGAAAGAGATGAAAGCAGCAGCAAAAATGTCTCAGCAGAACTAAACAGAAAAGAAGGACAGCCTGAATCTTTGTGGTGCTTATGTGCTAGAAAGAAATTACAATATAAATGCTTTGATTCTTTCAGTAATTTGCCATCTTGCATATAATACATGTTATTGCCTCTCAGGACTTAAATATGGTTCTTGAAAAACTGTCTTCTACTTGAAAACACTAGTTGAGACCAGATTTCCTCCTAAATTTTTTTCATATCTCTGAGAGTGACCATTAACATTCACTTAGGTAAAGAGCATAGGGAAAATGGAAAGAACGAAATGCTCCTTTCCTTCTTACACTTTCCTGGCTTCTAGCAAGAAAGCAGTATGTATTTTTCGTGAAGGTTAAAAGCAGATTGAGCCCTTGGAATGTATATGTATCTGGATTGGAAGAGTTACTGGACTAAGCATGTAATGGACCAAGGAAATGAGGGGAAACATTATGTGTAATTGGTTGAGACACAAAGGGTATAAGTTTATACTTAATTAAGTCAGTTTAATATGCCATTGTGTTCTTATGACCTGGACAGCAACTCAAGACATTACATATTCAGCAATCTAATCCCAAAAAGGAATCTAAAACCAGGAGTAATTTTCTCGGAGTGTGGGAACTCTGCTTTGTCTCAGTCCAGTGCTGAAAAAGGCCTAAAATCTGGATGTCCCATTTTCTGTACAAGCCAGCTGAACAGCAGGCCATTCTTTAAAATGCATACACTGTTGGCAAAACAAGTGACTTAAGAATTTCATATTTTGGTATCCTGCATTGATGGAAGTACTTACTGAATTTCCTGTTCAGGCAAATTCCTGTGCCTAGGTTTTTTATTAGGTGCCTCAGGTAAAGTGCTTGTACATTATATGGTCAGCTGGGATCAGTAAGTGATTCTGAAGTCTCCCAGAGAGTCTCACTCAATTAGGCAGATAGGATCTCCCCTTGAAAGCCTTAAGGCTTTTACCTGTATTCATGGCTAAATAAGGAACATAAGCACTTAAATGCCTGTTTCGGTTTTTTTGCATCTGAATGCAAAGAAATAGTGAAGCAAGCAGTAAGTTTATGTAACTTCCCTATTTTTACCGACATGAAAACAACATCCAAACCAGGATTAACCATCTCCCTCACTGCTTCTACATGAGCGAAGCAAGAATTATATGATCTTGACTAAGCTCTTCCTGAATCAGCAAAGAAAAGTATTTACATGTATAACTGTGTACACCACACAATATATTAAGTAAGCATTCATAAAATATCAAGTTTTGGTTCCCCACCCTCTACATATACAGAATAACACCAATTTTACATGTAAGTACTTGAAATACCTAGGAACAGGTAGCCTCTTAAATCACACAAAAAATGAAGAGATTTTTAACTGGCTTTGATCAATGAACTCAAATGGTTGAATATCAGTAAAAATCTTCTAGATACTATTTTTGTTGATGCTCACATTTAGAATCTCTTGACAGCTTCAGTGCTGTTTTTTCAGCACACATAGGTCTATTGGTATATTAATCAAAGGAATTTGTGTTTTAAGATTTGTGAGTGGGAGAAAAGGGGGTTTTGTTTTGATGGTATTGAAGCCCAAAGGCAAGGGCTGAATTTATGTCTCCAATCAATGAAGAACATCAAGTGTAGTATAATATAACTAGAACTCTTTTTATTTGGCATATACTTTTGTTTTGATACTAGGTCTGTTGATTTTGTAAATGTAATAACATTTCCTAGAGTTGTTTTTGTGTTATTTTGTTGTTTTGGGGGTTTTTTTGTATTTCTGTAGTCTAACTTTAAATGTTTCACTTTTTCAACTATTTATGAAACTTCAGAAATACTTATAATGATTCCAGAGAACGCATTCTGTATCAGCCTTTTGTATTTTTAATGATGTCATTTCAGGGTGAAAAGGCAGTTTGCCTCCCAAGGTGCTACAGCAGTTCTCAGAACTCTTTTTTTTTTTTTTTTTTCTTTTTTTTTTTTGGTGAAAGGCTTCTCTTTTTACATTCTTATGCATACTGAATGATATTATTGGAGGATAAACATCTGGATTCCTCCTGTGGGATTTATATCTGACTCAAATAAATGTTAGCTTTCCTTTTTGCATGAACCAGAAAGAACAGGAACAACAGGAATAAACAGGAAAAATACGTGGATAATTGCAACATGTTAAAACACAAACAATTCAACAACTATTCTCAATATGACTTTATACTTCAGCCCTAAAGTTCTTTCAGCTGTGCCAATACATGCTTGGATATCCTCCAAACGAATAACTATATCATACTGCAACACAATATGAAATACCTTCATGTTTTTTGGGGTGTGCTTAATTTCAAAAAAAGGCTGCACTTCCTACCCATATGGTTACAGTGGCTCCTGGGGCTTAAATTTCATCACTTTTCCAGAAATCTTCTGTTGCTTCAGTAATATTGGTACTTTTAGCAATATTTAGAAAATATTGCTGTCCCTCAGAGTACATCTGAGGAGAGAAACTGCCTTTTAAAGTTTGGATGATCTACAATTGTTTTGAAATATTGTTCATTAATTATCCCTGTAATACATAAATTTTAATTCTTTGAACTTGTTAACTTTATGCAATAATACTGTTTGAAACTGCAAGAATTTGAAGTCTCTTAATCTGAATTATGATTACGTGCTGTAGATCTAACAAAACTTGCATAAATGTAACTACCTTCAATCCAATATTTTTTAAAAATCATGTATATTTTTCTGTTTATTCACATCATGCAAGCTTTCATGATGAAATCTGCATCTATTGTGAATAGAATGTCATGAGTATGTCAGTATAGGGATAGAAAAACAGAAATCTAAACATAAAATGAATAAACAGAAACAGTATGAGTTTGAGCAATCTCTGGAATACTTCTGCTATCTATAAGTTTTCAGAAATAGACTTCAGAGAATCAGAGTACTCAGTTACGAGGATAAGTATTTAGGAATCTTAACCATATCTTTCTCTTAATAAATCTCTAGCCAAGGCCTGTGTTCAGCTTATATGAATTGTCTCTCATAATGGTAACACTACTCATGCAGGCAGATGTCGTGCAAAACATTCAGATACATTTATTTTCCCACAATAATGAGAAAGATCGTATGATGGACTCAATGCAAACTGTAGTGGAGGCATCTGTATTGCCTAGAGGCATCTCACAGTGACGTATGCATGCACTCTACATATGGCCAAAGTGTGAGAGAGTAATATTATTCCAAATAAATAATGTTTCCAAAGTCTAAATTCAGTAAGACTGAGTGGTATTAGAAATTTCTTAATGAGAAACTATTTGGCCTCGTCCCTTTGCAGATAGTCACGGGGTGCTCATAGGCAACACACATCTCTCTCTGTGTGTGTATATATGTCTACTTCTGTGGATCTTCCAGAACCTTCACAAATGACACTAGGCATTTTTTTGTATATATCTGAAATGAGCCCATTAATCTTTGATGCAAGAACAGAAACTTGACAGAAGAGGGCAATTGTCATGTTAAAATAAGCTTTGTTCCTCTCTTTCAAAACAAAAACGTACACCCTCTGTTCAGACAGCGGTGTACGTGGAAGATGAAAATCACACTGCTTATCGTAGTCCCAAATCTGTAGAATCAGGAGTTTTACGATGTTTTCAAAAAAGTTACAAACAATGTTCTTACAGCCATCAGAGGGTTAATTCCAGTTTTTTTCTTCAACTGTTTTTTTTTTTTTTTTTAGGGGGGAAAAATGCTACAATCATGACTAATAGGATTAAGAACAACAGGAGGACAAAAAAAAAAGGTCATAAAATATCTGTTCTGAGAAGTTCTGGAAAGATTAGAACTACCTAAGTTAAGAAAATTACATTCTTATTTTAAAGGCTTAAAAAAGATTGGTTGTGTTTTGTCTGGTTCTGGAGGTGAAAACAAACAAACAGTTTGTTTATTTAATTTTAGGGAGAGAAATGAAAACTATACCAAAGAGAAAGAAAAATAGAGAGCACAGAGAAGAAACAGAGAAGAGTGATCATCAGCAAGTGGGTGTCGTGGTTTAGGCTGACCCTCAAACCAGGGCAGTGGGCAGGGAGGCTATGAACTTATGCTAGAACAGTAACATAGAAATGTAAAGGACTGATTCAATAAAAATCTTCCTAATGACCATTGTACAATTGCCTTCAGAATAACAGTAATTGCCTTTCATATGACATTTGTGGAGGGTGATAAGGTAAATAACCATAGCCATGTTCAGTAATGTGAAACAGAAAGTCAGCACTAGAACGAAGATGAGAACTATTTTTGTACAGTTTCATTACAAAACAAAATAATTCACATACTGAATAAATTGGATAAATGCTCATCATCTATTTATCTACTAGTCTATACATTAATATATAGAAGTTTAGATGTATAGATGATGTATAGATATATAGATATATAGATATATATACATATACACATTGATAATTTTTACTGTTCTGTTCATATAAAAATCTGGAGCATTATACTATGATCTTCTGTCTTTGCTAGAGCTAAGCAGCAGTGAGCTAGGATGGGTCTTTTATCTCCTGCTAAATCATTTGATATTTGTCTTTCTCAGGTTAGACTATCTGGAGTTTCAATACCGCAAAATTTAATCCCCAGAACAACATAACTGAGCATGTTCAGCTGTACCTCTGTTACTAGTGCACCTCTTCAAGCAAAATAATTATTCTCAAAAACTGTGCTGCTAATGCCTTTAGTGTAATGGATATACTGCAACAAGGTGAGCAGCCCTAATGATCCCAGGAACTACAGTCAGATCCTTCCCCGGTTCCTTACAGTGAAAGAATTATGCATATGGCCATGCATAAGGCAATGTCCCGCTTTTGTCCCACATTGATTAGTGGTGATAAACGGTGGACCTGCATCATAATGATGCTTATATCAATCCTTAAATTCATTACTTTCATGACTTGCTGTTGATAGGGCACTTCTATTGCCTATTGGATCTTGTCTGTTGCTGATATTGCTTAACAACTTACGATGATCAGATAAGCCTACTACATTGAAACCCAAAATGATACCAACCATAGCATGCCTCATCAGCCAGTGTTACATACATGGCACTGCCATTCCATTTTTTACATTCCCAGCTCTGCTCAGACAAATCTTTTCCATCTTCCTTTTTATGACCAATTAACAGAGACTCACCATTTTTCAGTGTGGTGAGTTATCCTTGGCTAACAGCCAAATACCTACCCAGGTGGTCACTCACTACTGCTCCTCAGGAGGACAAGGGGAAAAAATAGGATTAGAAAGCTTACGGGTCAAGATAAAGACAGAGAAAGTGCTTACCAATCACTGTCATGAGTAAAACAGACTTGACTTGGGGAAAATTAATTCATTTTACTGGCAATTGAATAGATTTGGATAGCAAGAAACGAAGACAACCATTAAAACGCCTTTCCTTCCCCCTTTCCCAAGTTCAACCTCATTCTTTCACTCCCAATCCCCCCACACCCTCCTCCCAAACCTCTCCAAGTGGCACAGGAGTGGTGGAGGTGAGGAGCTATGGTAGGCACCTAGCATTTTTGTCTCTCTCTCTCCTTCCTTCTCACACTTTTCCTCTGCTCTGATGTGAGGTCTCCATGGGCTGCACTTCCTTCAGAAAACATTCATCTGTTCTGGAAGCTGCAGTGAGTAACATCTCTGAGCACCTCCTCTTCCTCCTCTTCCTTCTCTGACCCTGGTGTTTGCGCTGCTTCTTCTCACTTTTTGTTTCTATTCCTCTGTTGTGTGGTGTTTTCACTTTTCTTATTTACTTTTTCCCAGAAACTTCACCAGCTTGAGTTCTGGGCTCAGCTGTGTGCTGCGGTGGGTCTGCAGGAGCTGCATGGAACCATCTGGCATGGGGCAGCCTCAGCCTCTCCTCACAGAGGCCACCCCTGCAATACCTGGACACCTGCACCTGGTACACACAAGCATTTAAGCTGTCCATAGCATTACCTTTGAACTCACAGCAACATGGAGGAAGAACTGGATTTTGTTGTGTACCTCCAGATCTGAATCATTCCCCAGCTATTCCAACCTGACCATTTCTCTCACGGCCCACTACACTCTCATTTCTGTGTTTCCAACCTCAAGGTTGTACATTGAAAAGCTACAGAGAAAGTTACATCCTATTCAACCAACTAAAAAAGATTCAGAATCTTATTGGTTCCGGGGAAGATACTTAGTCTTAGGGAAGGCTGTGAGAGCCTATTCTTTGTCTCTGGTCTGTATGAATTAGGTGTGGTATCATCTGATGAAAAGAATGGTGTGTCTGGACACCAAAATCTATATAGGTCCAAAAGAAACTGCAGAAAGCATATAATTTAAATAAAATATCATACTTGTCTACTGCATTTTTATAATGAGAAATAGTTGCCAAAAAAAAATAATTCCAAACTAAATTTAAGTTCAGGTCTATTTTTTAATTTATATTCTTTTGTACATACTGCCAATCCATTTTTGATTACCGTGTGTGATCACAGATTTTGGATTTATCCTACATGCATGTACACATACATATATATCTGTGTGTGTGTTTTCTATGTATATACAAAATATTTCATAAAAAAAATCAAAACTTAACCCCAAAATAGTTAAATTATTTTCATAATTTAAAATATTACTACAAGATAAATTTAAAGCATCTAATGTTTAATCCTTAACATTAAAATGTTATTTTTTCCATACTTCCACTGCTGCAGAAGAGAAGATTTTTCACTCTGTTTGGAATCACTTTATCAGATTGACAACATGAAGTTTAGCTCAGACATTGGAAATACTTATATTTTTATTACATCTACTTTTAAACTATTTTCAATATTCACAGCTATATACAGTATGGTAAGAAACCTAATTCACGCTTTTAATGGCAAAGAGCTAAAATACTTCAAGCTAGCATTACTCAGAAGAGCCTTATGCATCTAATTGCCAGAGCTCTGTAATGTACTCACCCTAAGATTATTCCAGGGTGAACATCAAAGCTCTTGCTGGACTCAGATAAGTTTGCATCCTTAACTGATTATTAGCCAAAGCTCTTGAACGTGGAAACAGTGCTGAAATTCCAAGGCAAAAGGCTTACTAAAAGAGATATTTGTTTCTTAAGTCAGGCCACATTGGAAATTAAACCCTTCTAGTACCCCACTGCCTTAGCATTTCTTTTATCTAACTCTAACAACGAAGTACATGAAATAGGGAAAAAAAAAAAAAATCATAAAATTGTAATACAGGAGAAGTATTTTCATCCTGGAAGCAAGCAAGAGAGAGGCAGGAGGAGAGGTTAGCAACTGGTAGGAGCTAGTGATTGCTGTTCTTCTAGCACGTAAAATATATGCAGCAGCTTTAGAATAATGGCACTCCCCCTTTAGATTCACCCAAAGGTGAACATAATATATTCTCACCTATAAAGGTGAGAATACCAAAAGCTATTCTTGCATGGTGTAGCCATGAGTATTTACACAGTCATTCAAGTACAAAACTCACAAAGCCTTCCACTAACCCTGAACTGGGATACTGGGATTTTTCAAGACCGATTTGTGATTTCAAAGTAACTTTATATACCACTGCAGTTTAGAGTAAATTAAGACACAGTTTTAGTCAATCAGCATGGGAACTACCCACTTAAAGTATTACCGGGTTGAAAAACACTGTAGTTAGCTTGAGATGCAAAGTACTTTGTCCAGAGAGTTAACCTTCTTTAACTGGTATCTTTGTGTTTTAAGACCTCTACATTTAAGGTCAGTCCAAGAAAGACATGTCTCTTTAAAAGTGTAAAACAAAGTATATCTTATTTAAGGAAAATTAACTTGGTCTAACACTGATGAAACTCAAAGCAATTGTCTGTGTTTTCAGAAAGTATTGTGGATGAAGTTTATCTTTATAGCAATATCACTTGTGTAGTGTGCACTAAAACCATGTGGGTTTTTTTCATTCTTTGTTTGACCTCAGTCGAAGATGAAAATATTTGCCAAGGTTATGATTTAGCAGCTATTCAAAATTTATTAATGATTTAAGATAGATCAAGAGGTTGAATTTTAGCAACGCTTCTAAACACTTCTAAACCTGTTTAGAGGTTTACAAAGAGAGTGAACAAAATAATGGAACAGCAACTTAGACACAGATTTGAAGGTGGCAAGTTTCACACTGACTTACTCTAAGGTATCCCAAATCAATACATATACATATGGGCAAAAACACAGTTCTCAAATTAATACATACTCATGAGCAAAACAAGTAAGCACATGTGTGCACACACAAACATATATACACAGGTCTCTGATTGCTAGAATCAGGAATTTCTTAACAATGGGCGACTTTAAAGAGACCACAGGTACCACTTTAAAGTTACATGTACACGGATGGACAGAAAAACGTTCACATCCATAAAGCTAATATATATATATTTTACAAACATATAGGTGGAGAGGTGGATGGAAGAGAGGTTAGCCTATAATCAAAATTTCCCTTACTCGAATTTAGGGTAAATACTCACGATGCACTGGCGTTCCTTAATGGGTGGTTGAGGCTCAAGAAGGATGCTCTCACCCTGGCCTTGAGGTGTCAGCCTGAGTGGCATCTCAACTCAGGGGAGATATTGGCCACAGCCCACTGCGATCCAGGAGACCTCAAAGGGTCTTTACTAGAATCACTACTTATAGGATCAGAGATAATTGACTTTTGTCGGGTACTTTTCCACTCCAGTCCATCTCAGACAATGGAATATTCTGGTACTTTCCACTGGTTACACAAGCCGAGAACTTGCTAGATCTTGGGGTCCTGGTATACCCCGCCTCTGTGGCCATGATCCATATGTTGTCAGAAGTGATCGATTATGGTTATTATCTTCAAACGGTAGGAGCCGTGGGGACCAGGCACAGTATTGTGTTCTTGGTCCATTGCCTACCACCTTTTCATTCTTTCACGTTAGACCGTTATGTGATGTTATGGTCTGTTGTGTTATTATGTGGCCCAGGTTGGGAGGGAAGTCACTGCAAGTACCAAGTGACCTGGAGGTGTGTGTGTGTGGCAGGCATTGCACCACCACAACCTCATTTAGCTATGTCATTTCCTGATTTCAGTGTCACAAAAAAATTTCCTTTTAATAATTGTAAGAACTTCTGCATCTCCAACAAACCTCATCATCATTGTGCTTTATGCTGTGTCTCCTCTACAATAGCACTTTTATTTTATCCAAATTAAAATAAAGCAACAAGTTTTTGATGATCTTTTAGCAATGAACCAGATAATTATAGCTGGGAGTTTTATAAGCCTCTAGAAGACTCCCTACTGCTATTGAACATTGATGAAGAAGTGAGAGTTTAATTCTTTTAAGACCTTGAGAAATAATTTCATTTTAAATTGCTTTATAATAATTAAGTTGTATTCTTTTAGACGTATAATTTACTTTGCCAAGAAACGTATATAATTTTTATAACTGTTGAAATTTACAGACTGAATTACAAGATATATACCACTCCTACGATCCCTAATATGTAAAATGTAATGCTTGATAAATACCGCAAAATGTAAAAGGTTTTTAAACTTTCAGACTTAAGACTTTCATATATTTTAATATTTTATTTTCTATGCCCTAGAACTTTTTCTACCAACCAGCCTATAGTTGTGATGTTTAAGTGCTGCTCTGTACTTTGGCATTTTCCAGGCAGCATGACTCCTGTGGGATTCATCAGGGAAAGCCATTAGTGCACTCACTGGCGTAAAACTTGCATGATACCATAAATCTTTTAGCAAGCGGATTTGGAAGATGTTTTTGTGAAGGTTATGTGTGTAAGGTAAGCTACATTACATGAGCCTTCAATGTGTGCCTTCAACATTACACTTTCTGACATTTAATAAAATAGTGATTGCTAAGAGCTGCATCCTCAAAGGCCTTGTTATGCCAGTACCAGTGCGAAGGGAATACCCTCAGACTGTCTTCCATGTCTTAGTTGCAAAAGAATCTGTTTTATTTTTCTGAGCTATGTAGTAAAATCTGGTTCTTTAGAAGATTTTGCTTTTTATCCTTGCAGTTTTTAATAAAGTAATATCTTACTGCATTAAATACAAACAAGTATTTAACGTAAAGAAGACTGCATATAAATGCACAGATATTTCGAAACACAATAAATTACTTATAGCTAATTTATACTATAAAGACCTTATTTTTCTGCTCTTATCAGTCTACACAATTTTCATACATTGGTTATAAAAGTCTAATCTTGATTGCATGTGCTAAAATTGTCTTCTTTGAAGAATAAGATAATATGTGCTTATATCTACTGAACCCTTGTTCATTTTGTAACTAAACAATCTCAGTTCTTCTTTTTAACTAACATCTATGTTTCATAAATCTGGAAATAAAACTGAAAGATGAAAACTTTACTATTGACTGCTCAGGGAAACTGAAACTGCGGTTTAAGTCTGTCGTCTATACTAGAAGTTAGTGCATCTTGGTAACACCCCACAATTTTCCGAGCTCCCCTCTCATGTGAGATAATTTTTAAGCTTTGCCTTTATTTCTATCTTTCCCCTCTGCAAAGCAAAACTAGAAAAGCAAGTTGATTTTTTGCAGCTGAATTTATTAGGCACCTGTTGTCACTTCAAGAAGCTTAATACCTATGAAAAGACCAACAAGATCTTTTTTTTTTTTATTATTTTTTAATCAAACAAAAAACAGGGGGTGAGAATGTTCAACAGCTGATTACCTTCACCCAGCTTAAAAGTGGAACTATGAGAAAAAAGAACTGTGTTCAGTGCCTTACTGCTGTGGAATTTGCTTGCCCATTGATGCTAACCCACTTTCTGGGCTTATTTTCCCGAGTAAAACCACATTCATGTTCTAGTTCGGATCAGGATACACTTCTGAAGCAAGTGTCCTAATCACCTCTGTGTAGTGAGCTTTGACTGACTTTACTGAGTGGTTTCAGAGTAGCTGAGAGTCCTGCTGGCTAAAACTAATGTGGAAGCTGCACCTCAAGACAGATCTATGGTGTTCCATCTGCTGATGGGCATTCAGGTCAGGTTGTTCACTGCTAAAATCACTGAACTACACGTCCTGAGGGCATCTGGTATTCAGCGTCAACTGTTTTACTCAGCAGATCCATTGCTATTGTGCTACGCTACCTGCTAACACTTCCCTGGTTTCCTAGGACCAGAGGACATCACTCATTTCAGGCTGCACTTCCACTAACAGGGGACAGAACATATCCCAAGCCCCAACTCTCTTAATTTTACTAGCTATATAAAGAGGTGGTTAGTTGGCTTAGACCGTGCAGCTACTGGTGCCTTGAACGAGGCGAGACAGATCCAGACCAGAATATAAACCAAATTTTAATTTAATTACTTGTTTACCATTCAATACAGTGTATGCCCAAACCATATTCTGTACTGGTGCTCTCCTTGAATCAATTCTCAGGCATATGCAAAATAACATTTTAACTCTGCAATCAGTCATGTGTAAAGATGCCTGTGCATTGTTGTAACAAAGATTAAAATTAAGAGAGAAGGACACTTCTTGTAAAGTATTAATTAAGCTTTGGATCAGCTACTCTAATAGTTTGACTCCACTACCTATAAAGTTTGATTATATAAATATTTCTGAATCTCTTCACAAACTCACTTCTTAGAGGGCACCGATCTTTTTAGACACCAAGAAAACTGTGACAAACACTATATAGATGTCATTAAGTAGATAAAGGTTGTTAGGTTTGTGGGTCATTGTGAATATTTAACTTCAAGAATGCTTGCTAGTTGCAGGCTGTAATGAGACACAGCAGAATGAAAAAATAAATTAAAAGGACACCTTTGGGCAATTTCAGGATTTTAAGTGAAGAAAAAAATTCAGTAACCTTTCCAAGGACCAGTTGAAGAGATTATTTTTAACAGGATTAGCACCATCAGGATATACAAACAAGGATTTCAAAGTTAAACTTTTAAAAGTTTTAACTTCAGAGTTCAGGAAAATGACACCCAACCCAATAAAATGAAACAAGAAATATAGAGTGATTTAGAGAAATATTAGCATGATCAGTCCAAAGACCTGATCTTTACTATTATTACCATCATTAATGAATTAATAGCAAAGGTCTCCCAATCTTAAAAAATCCTGTGGTATCATGGAGGGGCACAAAGATGATCAGAGAGCTGGAGCACCTCTCCTATAAAGACAGGCTGAGAGAATTGGTGTTGTTCAGACACCGGGGAGAGTCTGAACAAGAGTCTGAAGACTCCAGGGAGACATTATAGCAGCCTTCCAGTGTCTGAAAGGGGCATACAAGGAGGCTGGAGAGGGACTTTTTACAAGGGCATGTAGCGATAGGATGAGGGGCAATGGCTTCCAACAGGAAGAGGGTAGATTTAGAATAGATATTAGGATTTTTTTTTTTTTTTTTTTCTCTAATGGGTGGTGAGGCCCTGGAACAAATTCCCAGGGAAGTTGTGGAGGCCCCATCCCTGGAAATGTTCAAAGTCAGGCTGGATGGGGCTTTGAGTAACAAGGTCTAGTGGGAGGTGCCCCTGCCTATGGCAGGGGGCTTGGAACTACATGATCTTTAAGGTCCCTTCCAACCTAAGACATTCTATGATTCTACGATTCAACAGTATTGGTAGAAGTCACCCTGGAAAGATTTGTTGGAATGTATTACTTTAAATTGCTCCAAGTGTATTGTCCACTTCCATTTCTAAAAATATATTCTGAATACTAATTAAAAGAATGAGCCCTATAGATTGGTCAGAAGAGGATGATTTTCAGTCTTGACCAAACAAATAGTCTATTTGATTTTATTATCTACCAATGGTCAAACGGGCTACAGTTAAATATTATATCATACTGGTAGAAACATAGAAACTTGTCACAAATTTAGGGATGCTGTGTTCAAGATATAAAAGGAGAAATGAAGCAGATCATTTAAAAGAATCATCTACCTCCTGAATGACTGATGCTGGGGAATATTCCAAATCAGAGGATATAAAAACCAGATTGTTGAGCTGCAGCTCTCAGTTAAAAAAAAATGCAGCTGTTTCATACAAGATTGATAGTTGTCAAAGAAATGCTGGTATGTTAACATTTCTATTTCAGGAATGAAGACACTGTTTCTTGATTTCTTGACCTGCTTTGATATTTGCTTTGAGATTCTCACTGAAAATTGTTAAATATTATACTGGCAGGTATAGTTTCATTTTAATCACATTCATTTCACTGACTTATCAAGACTATAATTAAAAATCTTTCCACGTTTGCTTTGTATAGGCACAGGAAAATGATGACATTTTCTAATTGTTTCTTTTATGCTTGTTTTAGCTGGGAAATGTGTTTTCCCTGTCTTCTCTGTTCAGACTGACATTTTATCTACTAACTAAATATTTGTTTTTAATACCTGCAAGATCACTTCTGCTCAAAAAAAGAACTTTCTTTTGCCCTCCCTTATACAGCAGTGTTATCCAAGAGCCTTTTGCTGACTTTTTCTACACGTTAAAAAAATTATTTTTGATATTTTTTACTGCCAGTTCTGTGATTGTAGTAACTGCATCATGAAAATTCTTAAGGTTCTGGTTTTGAACATATTTTGGAAGTTATTTTGTCATACTTGCTAAATATATTAAGCAGCAGATAGTCAATACTATTACTGGTCTACTTATTAATTCAATACTGATTTGCCAAACCAGTTAACCAAACAGAAATACAAAATGCTCATTCAGATTTCTCAATTTTATTTCAGCACAGTATTTCCAAACATAAAATAACATACAGAAAGAATTATTATCCTTGGATACATTGACTTAATACAAAAATATTACGAACAGCCCTCTTAGTCATATGATTTGGTTTTAGGTAGTCCTGCAAGGAGCAGGGAGTTGGACTCAATGGTCTTTATGGGTCCCTTCCCATATGGTTCTATGATTCTATGAATCTATGATACTATAATAATAAAAAGAATAGAATCTATGATACTATAATAATAAAAAGATAATGATTTACCATCTCTGGCCTACTAAAAGATGTACAGGAAAAGCAAGTTTCGTGTTATACCTTTAGGAACCAAAAGAAGTTGTTTGCTGCACAGGAACAGCATATTAATCCTCATGTAGGGCATTATATATGCCCATTTACTGCTTATATGCAAAAATATTTTTTCCCTTTTTTTGGAGACTATACAAACATTACTAATTAAATCCCCAGGCATGACTCCATCTTTAGAAAGAGAGAAAGAAAGAGAGAACGAGAGAAAGAAAGAAAGGAAGGAAGGAAGGAAGAAAGAAAATATATTCTTTAGTCTGCTTTTGTGGGAATGGTGTTTTTAATTTGCCAGCTCAAGCAGCTGAAGCTTGTAAATGTACACTGAATAAAAACAATTGAGATTCCAGCTTTACCTCTCTTTTTTTCCTCTTTCTGTATTCTGTTTACTTAGTGATTTCTTGGGCTTCTTCTCATGCTGTAGACTTATGGAACATGAATGCAAATGTAGATATATAAAGATATTAATACACATGACTTGTACAAAATGAGAACTGAACTGAAAAATAAAATGGTAAAATGTGTGTATTGCAAAGTAAAGCAATGACAAGCTAATAAGTATCAGTATTACAATTTCCTTCTCGCTCTTAATCTAGATGCACTACATTTCGGTCTTTACTTCTATAGTGTTCAAATGCATCACAAATATTAATGAAATAATTTTCATGAGGTGAAATGTTTTCATGGGGGAAATTAATATATTTATGTGAAACAAATGTATAAGGGTGGGAAAAAATCCTTGCTCTCATCTCCCTCACTGTCTTCTGCCTCATCTTTAGAATGGCAAAGTTTAGTTTTGTTCATATGATATTTTGTTCACAAACAACTGAACTCTGGATTAGATGGTCTGAGTATGTTTATGTCATTACATGCTTCTCTTTTCCTTTTTTTCCTTTGTTTAGATGTAGTAAGTAAAAGAGATTTCACTAAAGTGTGTCACACTGTAGCGAGACTAGATGGCTCCATAAGGACGGGTCTGAGTTAGGATCTGAATCAGTGAAGTACCTGGCCGGGATGGCAGTCACACAGGCAGAGACCAAGGGCCAAGGCTGGAGCCTAAATACAGCTTCCAAGTGAAGGTGAGGTGGAGTACCTCACTTCTGACAGCTCTTTCTTACAGCAGTCTAATCCAGGCTGCCCTTCAACACAGGCAGCCAATACCACTGGAGAAGGCAAAGTTGCCATGAGGGCCTTGACAAAGTATGATTTAAATACCAAATATTAAAACTCCCCCCCCCCTGCCCCCCCCGATGAATATAATTTATTATCACATAATCTGAGTGTTAATAAATGTAATATTTGTTACTAACAACATGTTTTTTGTCTTAACCTCCATAAAAAGGAACACAGGTGATATAATCTGATTCTACTTAATGTTCAAAAATCAGTCACGAAATATATTGTATTCCTTTCTAAAATTAAAAGCAAAGCCTTTAATTGCTAACATGGTGTTGAATAATTAAATATCCACAATTGATTTTTTTGATTTAGCTTCCTAAACTTGATATTTTTCCTTGTACAACAGAAATACCTAATCAAATCTGAGAAATCATATGCATAATGCAAAAAAAACGTGTCTCTTATTTTGGCCACTATTGGATAACTCACAGGAAGTAAAAAGGAACCAAAGCAAAAAGTAACCAAATCATTGGACATGTAGTCCAATCACCTTGCTTGCCAATGCAAGAAACAAAAAATGCAGAATGTTTGTATAAAATGCATCAGTTTTTGCATATATTTATATTAAAAATAATTTGTGCTTATTAATATTAAATATTTGTCCTTTCATCTTTGCTGAAACCACCCCTTATAAGTGTTTTGTTAGAAGATGTAAGTAAGAGTTTCCAACATGCTGACATTATTTTATTTTTAATATAAATCTACCAAGGGACAAACCAAAACTGCCTAGGCTATTATGGTACGGTGTAACATACCATGGCAGCTTCCTATTCCCACATTAATCATTACTTCTTTGTCCTATAAAATTTCTAGGAAAGAGATCTTTTTCTTTACAGGGACCTAACCTTCCCCCATATGATCCAATGTCCCCCTGCTTAGAGCTTCTCCTTGGGATGTTCAAATTCCTCATCTAAACCAAGTTAAACTGAAGTTCTGAACACAGGACTCCTTTTTTACCCAGGTGACTGGTATAGATTTTTATATTTAGGAAGGAGTCTGTGTATTTTTGTGAATACATATGAGTGATATCACCCCTGATAAGCATGTATGTAGAGGGGGAGAGGGAGACAGAGGAATGAAGAGATACAGCTTTCATTAGTTGCTCCAAGAAAGTTCAACTCTGAGAATCTTAGCACATATTCTTGCATTTTTCTGATTGACATGAAATGCATATACACATTTTCCTATGTTGTTCTTTATGCCATACCATCTCTTCAGTGTCTTTGCTAGTTGCTTCTGGTTGCTTAAAAACGGATGCTTTGGACCCATTCTGAGATACATGCCTCTCCCCATGTCCTGTTATGCATGCCTGAGGTATCGATTCCTCTAGCACTTCTGTAAAGCTGAAGTCATTTTGTAGGGTACAGTTTAGCAGAGAGGGCAATTATGTGGGACAAAGAAACACCTTGAGAGTACAGGGTTGTTGTTGTTTTTTTTGTTTTTTTTTTTATCTGATGTGATAACTTTTCTCTATCATTCTGTATACTGCTTCGTAATTGCTTAAGATGCTAAACATAGACTTGTTATAGATTTACATTATATAAGCTCATTTTTCTTTCCTGACCCTCTTTGAAAAGTTCTCCCTTGCAGTATATTTGTCAGTGTCTTCTCTGACTTACTTGTCTGGCAATCTGACCATTGGCATCTTCATAACATCTGTCATGAATGTCTATCTGCACCATTCTCCAAGTCCTTCATTTGTTGCCTTGTCTGTTCACAGTAATTGCCACATTCATCATAGGTACTTCTTTTCAAGTAGAAACAATTTCATTCTCTGATGTTGCATTTAATATCTTCTTTGTAGTTCTTTGCATTTTATTTCTTTTTGTATTGTTCGATATCTGCACTCAGGAAACAAGTATACAAACAGTGCCAAAAAAAAAAAAAAAAAAAAAAATCACTTCCTTCACATGCTGAGATTCTCATCTTATTGTTACATAAGAAAAGAGCTCACATCTCTATCACAGTCTGTGGATCTACAAGAGGTGCTGCCTTGAACCTGCTTCAAAATAATGTGAACTGGAAATTGAAGCTGCAATTAGCTGCAATGATGCAGTGATAAGTATAGCTTGGTACTCTACAGAAGCATAACAGAAAAAGCAAAAGATGCATTCACTCCACAGTATAAATCATGATATTTCAGTCCTCTTATCCAGAGCCTTATGGAAGCCAGTGTCCTGGTCTGTAAAAGATCAATGGGTAATCTGAGAGAATGTACTGGAATTCAACGATTTTTAAAGGACATGTAACATAAAGGACATGCACCATAAAGTGCATGTACCAAATATTCAGCAACAAACCCAACCTTTGCTAATAGATATGTTTCTTAAATATGTGACCTTTGTTTACAGCACCCTCTCAGGCACACTTATCTAAGCCTGTCACACTGTCTTATATAAGCCTGTCACACTGTTCTGCCTAGAGGTCTCGTTTCCTGTTTTAGAAACAGAATCAAGAATCAGGCAATAAATAAATAAATAAAAGAATGAGCTTATTCCTGTCTGATTCCTTCACAGCTTTCCTAGCACATCTGACATTGCCAATTGTACAGGTAGATAAGATTTGTAGGCATAGAAGAGACTGAGAATATATTACTTTTAAAAAGCTGTCTAATTCTTTACTGTTAGTATAATGTCATATTAGACTATGATTATGTGCTGACATGACATCAATATATAATGTTATAGCATTATCTCTGATGATACTGTCATATGAATGGCCACATAACACTTAACTAACATCGTCATTTGATAAATACCCACTGCTCTTGGAAGTTTTGACCCTATTTTGGAATATTTTTTGTGAAATCCTATGAATTTTTTTTTTTTTTTTTTTTTTTTTTTTCTGTTTCATGGTGAGTTTCTATGGATCGTAAAAATAAGGACCAAAAATACGGACACCAATCTATAGGGGTTCATTTTACTTTTGTTTTTAAATGTATGACATGCATTTTATTTTTTAACCAGATTTTAATGAGTAATGATCTTTTCAATGTGAATAGTCCTACTGATACTCAAAATATTAGTCTGAATTAGAGTTCACCAACATATGCAAAAGCTTCCCAGTCTAACTCAAACTTAACGTGGAGATTCCCATTACTGAAATATACACTTTAAGTGTACTTCACAGTTCTTACCCTTAGGACCATAATCTGTATTTTTTATAGGAACAAAATATTTTCTTTCTATTCCAGATAACAAACTGTGTAGCTCTCTAGAAAATATATATATATTCCCAGTAATGCATACAAGTTCACTTACACATTATACACATTTACTTTCTTTACAGAAATATGAAGTAGGGCCATGGAAAATGGATCTGTGAGTGAATTATTCAAGCAGTAACTCATTCAACTATTGCACATAAGGAGCTAGAGATGGAAGGATGTTCACTGCAGACCAGATTAGGCTTTCTGTTTTCTTCTCAGTTTTTATTATTGCTTGCATGTCCCCAAAGCACTGTGGCATACCACTAATAATGTTCCAGGACTTGTTTTGTGTTTTGGCATTCTTGACCTTTAGACCTCTTAGAATAAAACACATACATTTTGCCTATGTCTTCACCGAATTTAATTCCTCTTTAATGTACATGTGTCTATAGCCTATGGTAACTGATTGATAGTTATGGAGACAGAAAATCCCAGTGTTTAAACACAGATTGCAACAAACAAATCATATTTCCTCATTTGGCTTCATGAAGTTTATATATTTGGCTTCATGTGGGTTTATAACATTTAGCTGCAGAGATCACCTTTACAAGTCACAGTATTATTCAGTGGGTTATGTACTACTCCATGGACTATTTGCTTACTCTTTCAATAACAGTAAAATAATACCGACTGGAGCACTAGGTCTTTGAGTTATGGACATTTGCCTGAGACCACCAATTCATTTCACAAAGTCTGCTGAGCAGTGATCAGATAATAATGACTTTTTGGTATGTAGTTAATGATGCAGGGGTTTAGAGGACCCATACCTTATTAAGTGTGCAGGGTGAATGGTGTGTAGATAATGTAATATAAAGTAATGGTAGAGTAAGTAGAATAAAAATAAATAGCTTTGCTGCCACATTCTCAACACGTTGAATGTGAAATGCAACTGGTATGTACAGGCCTTATTTATAACAATTATCAGTTAAACCCTTATAATATGGCTTATGTAGGATGAACTATAAGCTTTCCGTACTAGGGTAGGATTCAGCTAGGAAGCTGAGTGGTTCAGACAAATTTTGCTACAAGCTCACATAGGTGAAATCAGCTATCAGTACTTATACATTACACTAGGGTTGGGATTGTACATGAACACCTGGGTGATAACACCTGACTGACCCATTTTTCAATTGAAGAATTATTAAATCTGTTTTTGTGAGCATTTATTCTTGATTTAGACTATGCTTTGCATCTATTATCACATAAGACCGCATGGAATATAGGAAAGTTGACTACATGGCAGCGCTGAGCAGTCTTCCTTTTAAAATCAGATTCCTTACTTTCAATTCAAGAAGATCGTATCAGCCTCAATTGACACAAAGTTATTTTCTGTAACTAGTTCATCATAAGTTCTTCATTCCTTATCAATGCTAAAGTATAATGCAGCTTTTTTTCATTGGGTCTGGTACTACCAGGTGGGTAAATCTGTCAGCTCTTATGTCCAGGGATATCTAGTCTGACGTGTTACTGACAATAGCTTTCTTCTGCTAAAGACTCCCAGAATTATGAGTCATTGTATATTTATTACTCTGGGAAGAGATCAGCTACTATATATAAATATAATCCTAAGAGTATATAGCAGACTGCCCACGATATTACATCTGAAGATTTCTTTTATTATTGTGTTCCAAGTTATGCTTTCAATTTTATCTTCATTTTTCTCTCTCTAAAAGGGAATACCTGTTCTCCAGTCAAGTTCCCCCAAAATATTTCATTCTTAAAATGTAAGATTATTTAATTCTTAAAATGTATACATCCGTAATTCAGTATTTTTTTCCATACCATTCCCCAGGTTTCTGGGATTAGGTTAAACATGGCAATTATTTCCACTCAACCAATTTATGCACAAATCTGAAAGGGACGTGGATAAGCCAGTCTTGCTGGGGAAGTGGTTTTCCTTTGTTTTAAGGGGAATCAGTCTTGCTTCTCACTGTCTCAAAAGTAAAGTAAAGATTATACATTCAAAACTGATCTTGAGAGGACACATACTTTTTCGTAAAAAAACCCAAAACATAAACATAAATACACAGTAAATAAACACAAAAGAAGCTCTTTTATTAAACAAAACAAAACAAAACATTTTGTTTCAGTAACTGAGAAAAGGATTGAGAAGAAAACACTAACTCCATTCTCAGAGGAGTTCAAACATTCAACATAAATTAAACCTACCTAACTCTTAAGGGAATTACTGAGCTCTACTAAGAATTGTTGTTTTAACCTTTCTCTTTCTGATTGCTCTGCTCTTGTGTGTAGTTAAACAATATTTGCTTTGAAGAAGCTGGTCTGAGTTACTGCATCTTTTAAGTGATCAAATATTCCAAAGGGAAGAAGCTCCATAAGAGTAGATTCTTTTGGGGAGTGAGTTGGGGAGCAAGAGATGCTGCAATCCCATTAAAAAAAGGGAGGGATTTCAGTCTGAGAAAAATACAAACACATGGCATTTGAAAGAAGTAGTCAAAAGGAGTCAGGATCCAGCTCATTGTTTTTGATTGAAAAAACATCTTTAATGTTACTTCATATGCAGCAATATATATTAACTTGTTCATGCACTTCAAGCCTATAAAAGCCTCACACATATTCTAAGCCTTTCGATAGCCACAGGAGGGGTTCACATGCTGTTAATCACAGCTAAGTTTAGCAGCAGAATACTGGAAATTGTTGAACGTACCATCACATCCTTCTCCCACCCCAGGCCTTTTTTCCTCCTTTTTTTTTTTTTTTTTTTTTTAACTATTAAAACTATTCAACTGTTCAGGTATGACAGCAAATAACACAACATTAAGTATAATTCAATTTTATTTATAGAGAAATGATTTAAATGATGAACTGGTGGTCACCGGAGGTCCTATTTTAAAGGGATGGATTTTACAGATGCAGGCTAAGTAATGAGTAGGTTTTTTTAAAACAGATGTGGTTTGGTTAGTCATTATTTAAAACAACAAAAAAAAAAAAAGAAAAAAAACCCATAACCGTGTAAATTCTATAAGAAAATATAAATGCATAAATAAGTTTTTACAGTTTCAAAATGAACAAATAGACACATAGGGATCAAGATCTTTCCCTCTGTATATGAGGGCCTTGTGCGTTGATATGGATCATTTAGCAAATGCATACTTTGGCCTATTAACCAGCACAATGGAATAAAATTTAAATTATACATGGTCCTGAGAGTATCAAAGAAATCTGACATCCAGAAAGATAAAGAAGCACAGCAGCATTTTACCAAGTCTGCAGACAGCTGAACAGATGTCACAGCAGCCAGCAGCAGAACCAATCAAGGAGTCAGAAAGGGGAATGTGCCAAGGGAGCAGACCCAAGCCCAGATGCCAACACTAGAAGAATTCATCTCTTAACATCTGGTTGTACCAAGCATTCCCCATATGTAGGTATGTGTATTGGCTTTGGGCCTAGTACACACAGAAAAAATAAAAAATAAAATGGACTGGAATATCTTCAACACTGCCAGGCATAAGCAGAAAATATGCCAAGTTTGTGCTGAAATTCTGTGACTCTCACAATTGCTTTTCTATTTGTAAATGCACAAAGTGTCCCTGTGGTAGCTTTGCATGTGTGTATGTTTTAGACTGTGAAAAGGTTCCAAACTGTTTAAATAAAATCTTAGCTAAAACAGCTTGCTGGAATTAACCCAGTCTGTCAATAGACTCTACTTCCCCCTCCCCCCCCCTCAACAAACAAAAAAACATACCAAAAAAACCCCAAACAAAAGAAGCATGAACCAAGTTAACCTTGGTTGAATAGGGGTTTACTGGGTGTATCACTCATTGGAATTGTGATTGACGTTCCAATAAACTTGTACCTCCTCTTGCCATCCACTACAAGCAACATGTATTAATAACTTTTAAAGAAATCTGAGAAAAATTAGACTTAGCAAAAAAGGACAAGGACTTGTATGCTATGAAATATGACACTTCTAATTACTTCTTTACTTTCTAAGTTTTTATTTAAATATTTTGTTACTTAAGGGTCTAAACAAAACAAAAAAATCCCCACAAAAAAAAAAAACAAAAAACCCCCAAAGCCATACATATTTAATTACAACTTAAACAAACTTCTGCTTAGTTATTGGCAAACCTGCTAAACACCTACAATCACAGCATTGGGACATGTGAACTTCTGCCAATAGGTAGATGAGAAATCCAGGTCTTGAAAAACTGCCGGCTTAGAGTTCTCATTCAGACCTGGTTATTGTGGAACGGTTTTGAAAAAAATACTTAATGACCATTAGTCCTAAATTACAGGTAGTCAGTGTTGGCAGGCAGTCTGAGAACAGGCCACTGGAATGGGCTTGCAGAAAAGGTTGGGAAAAATTTTAAGGACAGGTATTTTGAGTAGAAGAGAAACTAAAACACAACCTCTTGGGGAATAGATGATTTGAAGAATTTTGCTAGACAATGGTCAGCCAAGAAGCCTATTTTAATGGGAAACTTCACTTTCAGAAAAATCCTGTTTGAGAAGAAGTACACAATGAGCTTGCTACCACACAGCGTCACAACTGTTGATTGGAGATATTTTGGATATCACTTTTGTATAAAGAAAGATAATTCTGTCTTTGTTCTTATGCTGGTGCCAAAGACATATCAGGGATCAGATTCTAATGGTAAGTCTACAAAAACAAGAAAAAAGGATTTTATGGGGCAAAACAGTTAGTGCTGAGGCCCTGAAATCTGTTTCTCCACAGGCATTGTTTCACTCAAAATCCTGTGGTAGACAAAAGGGACCACACTCTGTATATGACAATAGAAATCTCTTACTTGTCTAGTTAATGTCTTAACCACCTAATAGTCCACATTATCTAATTAATAATAATAAAAAAAACCCCTCAATAATAATAATACAGTTCAAATTGTTATGCATAAAACCCCTTCCTGTTGTCTACCTCTTTTCTGTGGTGCAGTGCTCACTCATTCAATGTTCCCCTGAGTCCTAAGATTGATGGATGCAGAATGGGATGGAAGCTTTATGGTGAATGAGTAGCATCATGACCTCATGGCTAGGAGCAGAGTTCCTTACTTCACAGACGCAGGAGACACTTGTGGCTATTTTTATATGCTTTTTATCACTGTCTGCTTTCTTCTTGCTGGGTCCCAGCTTAAGGTGGAAAATTCCAGGGAGACTAATGTGAAGGGTGATTGTCGGTTACCCTGTGGCAGCCAAGGAGTGTCAGAGCTTCACCACATATGGTATTCCCAGGGCTTCAGGTACAGCAGGGCAGGCACCACTTATTTGAGCTCTTAGGACCGTTGCAACAAGCTTCAGTCAGCTCAGGCCAAGGCAAGCCTGGGTAGGTCCTTAGAGTCCTGAGTAGGTAAGTTTGCGCTTTGCAACGTGAAGGCTAGTGAGGGGCAGGGGGTGATGGGGGGTGTTGCCAACTGGGAGGTTTACTTCAAAGTGCACTCCTGATTTGAACTAAAATGCTGATGCAGAGGTGTTCTAAGTGGGTTAGGAGTTTGTGTTCTTTGAAAAGTGATTTTGGCACTTAGAGTTCAGGCATGTAAATGCTTAGGTCACTTCTGAAAAATACTAAAATATACCTTAGAATTCTTATCGTAAGCCTCTATTTCCTTGCCTGCATGTTAGGCTACACCCCCTGTGCAATTTTTAGAATGTCTTCCCAAAGGCACTACTTCGCACCGGCAGACCCAAGATATTTGCAATTCTCAAGCTGCAAACCCTGGCTGAACTGCAAAACGCTATTACTGATCTGAGCTTTTGTAATTTTTTAATAGCTTTTATGGCTGTAGGCAGATATCTGGTCTCAAGTGTTTCTGAGGCAGAGAAAGAGAGTCCAAAGGCCAGAAACACACACATCACCTCTTCCCCTTTTCATAATGAGATGGGAAAGAGAAGATTGAATCTTCAGTTATCTCTTGCATGTGTAGCACAAAAAGAAAAGCTATATACCTGCTACAGTCACCCATCCCTGCAGGCACCTTTTTGCAATGCTATTCCAGCAGTCAACAGAAAGTTGTGTGGTTGGCTTCAGAGAATAGAATAATATACAGAGCTCAGATTAATGTTGCATTTGTTATCAGCATAAATATGAGATACTATGTAGATTATAGTGTTCATTACTGATCAGTTTTAAAAAATTAGTCTAGCATGTGACAAACACTGAAGCCTACACCAAACTGATATTATGCTCCCTAACAAAGAACTTGGGTAAAATGAAATGAAAATCACTCTAAAGAAGCAGGCTGTCATTAGTGCTTTCAGCAATTCGACATAAATGGCAAATCAAGTCTGAAATTTAAGCTTCTGTCCAATTCTGCAAATCACTGTTACTCATAACATTATATTTCTTTTAATATGTCTCATTTTTATAATTAAAGAAAACATGGAATATGTATTCCTCCACCTTTCTTTTTTTTCACTACCACTATTTTTTGGCTAGTTGGTTTTGCCTCAGACACAAAAAAATGAGAAATACATGATTTCAAGGATTTCTACAACTGATGCCATCAAAATGGCAGATTTTCCTGGTTTGAGGTAAAACAGAACCAATTTTCTGTTCAGTAATTTTACTTTGCAGATAAGCCTCTTCTAACTAACTGAACTCTCTGAAATTAACAGCACATTGTTCAGACGCTGTTTGCTCCCAGAGAGATAAGATGATTCTTTCTGATTTATGCCAAGTAATGGTTTGCAGAGAGGCTCTTGCTTGTACTTATTGCTGTAACAACCAGGGTCAGCTAACTTTGTTATGTGCCGGTTGGAGGGTTGGAAGTGGAGAAACATAGAGGGGTCGCACCTGTGGAGAGAAGCAGACAGGACAGGTGACCCAAAACTGACCAACAGGGTATTCCATCCCATCTGCATCATGCTCAGTATAAAAGCTGAGGGATCAAAGGGTCAGCATTTTTTCTTCAATGACCAGAGTCCAAGAAGGACTGCCTTCGATTCCTATCTGTGCATTCCTGAATCCAGCTCCAGAATCCAGCTCCTGTCTGTCACTGAGTCCAGTCTGGGACTTTCCCTGTGCCTGCCAGTGATGTGATTGTCAACCTGGGAGCTTGATACAGTTTTGGCTTTACCAGGGCTCTGATAGATTGTCCAAATAGTTTGAATTCCAGCTTGCTCTGTTTAGAGAGTATTAGATTTTTTTTCTACAAGAGTCTTAACGGGCTGTAAATTACAACTGACAGCTCACATCATGTCACTATTGGACAGAATATTGTGTCGTGTCTTTATAGGGTTTTGTTTAAAGTCAGTTGATAGAATGCTGCTTAACCTGCCATATATGTTGTACAATTTATTTGCTTTTTGGTTTTGTATATGGTGGTTTAAACATGCTATTCTGCTGTTGTTTTTAATTCTAATCCATGCTGCAGTTGAATGGATAGCTACTTTACCTGCATACCTCAGGCATTATGTAATGGATTCTGTTATGAATTACACTTTTAATTTTACCTTGGGAAAGTTTACTTTGTCCTTTAATGCTAATGGCAAATTGACACCATCAGAGCCAACGTATGCCTTTTGGATTTTGGAAATGATTGTTACTTTCTTAAAATCATGATTTTATTGTTGATTATCCTGAATGCAGGGGTGGTTTCTTATTAAATCTTGGTGCAGGAGTAGGTGTTTTACAACATGCACTGCCATTACTCGAACTCTGTCAGCACCAGTACAAGTTGCCCCAGTAACCAGGAAGCAAAAAAAAAGAGGTCATTTCATTTCTGTGTCCCTTATGATGAAGACCAGATAAAGCCAGATACCATGGGAGAGAACTCTTCTGGTGAAGAGTTAGAACAGGTCCTTCTAAAGATCTAGGAAAGGGTCCTTCTCAAGCAGATCAGGGAGAGGGTCCTTCTCGGGAGGTGTGAGTGCAGAAGGAGGAATTAGATGCAGATTGTCTCAAGTTTTTCCACTTTTTGCTCCTCTTTTAATTAAAACTAATCACTTCAAATGACTTTCCACTGCCTAAGTTGAAGTTGTCAAAAACATCACTATAATATATGCTTATTAGGGTGCTGAAGACATTGCAATCTACCAAGACATACAGTGCATCCAGAAGTTAAACTTTTTACAGATAACACATGTAAATATATAATATTCAGTATCCAGAGCCATTCTAGAATATTAAATAAAGTTGATTTATGTTAGGGCTGCAGATACCTTTACCTAGATAGACAAATAAAGACTTGGGGCAATAATTTCAGGACCAAGAGTATTAAAGGCAGCGCCTTTCAGTAGTCATGTCACCAAATCAAGCCTGAGGACCACCTTTGTTTTTTCTTTATTCTGTCACTAAATTCTGTGTGTAAGAGCAGAAGTTACTTTTCCCTTTTTTGACTTGTTCCATTAAGTTGAGAGCTCTTTAGGAAGAAGGTATTTTTATGTATGTTTAGAAAGCTGCAGGCACAGTCTGAAGTCCGTGCAGACAAATGTTAAACTCTTAATTCAGTTCACACTATTTGGTGCCTGGTGTTCCTTTACAGTTATCTTCTGACTTTAAGATCCACCACCTCTCTTCAGCCAAGTGACACCAAATGTTATTCTGTTGCTGTCAGTCAAGTTTTCATATATATATATATATATATATATATATGCTTAAAACATTTTTTGAACCT
This sequence comes from Charadrius vociferus, assembly GCF_000708025.1. NCBI lineage: Eukaryota > Metazoa > Chordata > Aves > Charadriiformes > Charadriidae > Charadrius > Charadrius vociferus. Next base: position 1,011,945 of record NW_009648470.1, on the reverse strand, counting down.
TACGCCCCTTGAAAAAGAAGTTCTCTGTAATTGTCGGTGTCTAACCCTAAGGCTTCCATTAAAATCTTTCTTTATTATCTAACAGTAACTATTCTTGCTTATCTAAACAGACTAAAAAGTTAAGGAATTATCTGTATTTCTTCTTAGATAATTTAAAATGTGTTTCGAGACACTTAGGAACAGAAAAAGAAATTCACTTTTATCTCTAATTGAAAAGAAGAGAAAAAGGAATATCTATTAACTCCATTTTTGTTCCCTTAGACAGTATTAATTCATAACCCATAGGACTTCCTCTTAGCCATGGAAGCAACATTTTAATCATATGTAATTCTGACACCCTAGACATGTAACATAAAATTATCAAAATTTCCACTTTCACTGATAAGTCCCTTAAGTAACAAGTTTCATTATCCACTTTAGCTCTAAGAGATAAAATTGTATTTAACTAACATACAAAAGTTGGAATATTTAGGTTTTATTGGTTTCATTTAAGCTGCTGCTCAGACTAAGAAGTAATTTTCCTTATTATCACTAGCTTTGAAAGAATTGAAAAATGTCAAAGCATAAAATTTAATCATAAAGCATCCAGGTCTCCTTCTCTTTAGAAATGGTTATTTTTTCATTCAAGTATTTCTATTATCTTCTCTTTCTTTCCGTATCAAACATTCACTTTGCTAATGCTTTTCCCTAGGCCACTTTAATAACATCAAATCTTAAACTAAGTAAAACTGAATCTTGCCAGTGATTACATAGAAAATATCAAAGAAGAAATTGAGAGGCCCTGTGTAAGAGACCGATAAGATGTCTCAAGATATGTTTACCACAAACAAAATTAGCAATAGGAAACCAGTAACATGACACACGACCAACTGCCAAAGACTGGCCAAACAAAAGTGGCCTTTATACTGATTGGTCAAGTATTGAGCAGACTTTAACCATAAATTAGTACTGTGTCCCTCCACAGTCAGGACCCTGAGACACCCGTCATCATTGTGACCAGAGGAACATGAGTCAATGGGATGCCGCTGGTGCCAAGAGGACTGTCGGGATGCTGAAAAGGGCCTATGGTGGTGGCTATACTCTTGTTGTGCTCTGTAATACTGTTTCTCTCTCCTGCCTTTCCTCTTCTTCCTCCTTTACTTTAGTGCTCGTTTCAGTGGTCAAGGCTGGGAGATAACAATAAAGCTTTAGCAGACGGAATATGACCTCGTTTGCGTCTTAATCTCATGTGTAGAAGAATTGCAGGTCCTCCCAGACCACTTCCTGGTGGTCTCCAACAGGTCCATGTCTTTCCTTTGCCGAGCACTCCAGAGATTAACACTACTCCAGATGGGGTCTCACAAGAGAAGAGTAGAGGGACAGAATCACCTCCCTCAACCTGTTGACCATGCTTTTTTTGATGCAACCCATGATTTGGTTGTCTTTCTGGGTCGCAAGAACACATTGTCGACTCCTGTTCAGTTTTTCATCCACCAATACCCCCAAGTCCTTCTCTTCAGGGCTGCTCTCAATGCACTCATTGCCCAGCCTGTATCCATGTTTGGGATTGGATATACTATCATACATTATCATTATTGGATACATATAATTATCTAGACTTCACTGTTCAGCAATTAATATGAAATTTGCTTTTAAGTAGTGCAATCTGTGGACATTCCCATTACCTCATTTTTTTAAAACTGGATTGCAGACAGTAAATAAGTAAGTATCTGTATCTGACTGAAGATGTGCATTATGTAAAACTAGACACCAGAAGAGTGGGGGTGGGAGTTTGTTTTTTTTTTTAATTTCCTCAGCAACTTTTGCCAGAGCCTAGTCAGCTCTGATATTCTCCTGCACATGAAGTTAATCACTTCTGCTCCATTGCTATTATTCTGGAATTTTAGGGTGCTTTTGTTACAATCTCTGGTTAAAATATATTTGTTTTTTCTTATTAAAACACCTCATAAGGTGTTATTTTGGTGTTTGGTTTTGGTTTTGTTTTGTTTTGTTTTGTTTTGTTTTGTTTTCCTTAAAGACTTGCAGTTTCTTCACATCAATCTGGAATGTTATTTGTTCCAAGCACCTACAAATATGCTGGAAAACTTTGTGAAAAGGGAACCTTAAGTGGAATATAGTGCTAATATTTTAAATTAATCTGTTTGAACAACTGACTAATATCTGGGGGTGAGGAAGGATATACTGTAAATCCACTTAGGTATTTATCATATAAAAAATAATGTTATGGCATTGACTTTTTTTTATTTTCAGTGGAATTTATTTGTTAAAGTTGTGCTGCTTTCTAGCAAGACAATGCAAAATACACCTTGATGAAACAAGCAAAAAAAATGTTCCTCTCTTTATCATTCTCACTGCCTGCCAATTTATGTAGTCCTATACAGGCGTTCAGTCACAGGAATAGAGGGTTTTTTGAGGGGGGAAACTTAACAGACTGTTAGCAGTCTGTTATCTCAGCTGAGACTTTGAACTAGTCTGCTCTAATGTCTGTACCAAATAGTGATATAGATAAACAAAATAAGTTGGACATTTTTTCTTTCAAAGCAAATAATTCTTTTATCACTACCCATATCTTTGGAGCACATACATTTCCACATCATTCTGTGCAATTTAGATTCATAGCCAAAATAAGTAAGCGTCATTCTCCTTGGGTTTTTGCTTTTGTGTTCCACTATGAGGAAAGTAACAGGTACATACTTATGTGACCATTTTTCCTGAAGTGTGTGTGACAGTTTGGAAGCTGATATAGAATATAGTGTTCTTCGAAAGATGCATGTGATCTAATCCTAGAATAATAAAACGGTTTGGTTTGGAAGGGACCATTTAAGATCATCTAGTTCACCCCTGCTGCCATAGGCAGGGGAATCTTTCGCTAGACCAGGTTGCTCAAAACCCTATCCAACCTGGCCTTGAACACTTCCAATGATGGGGCGTCCACAACTTCACTGGCCAACCTGTTCCAAAGTCTCACCACCTTCCTCATAAAAAATGTCTTCCTTATGTCAAATCTAAACTTACCCTCTTTCAGTTTAAAAGCATTGCCCCTCATCTTGTCACTACAGGCCCTAGTAAAAATTCTTGCTCTATCTTTCTTATAAGCACCCTTTATATAATGATGATTCTGACATTCCCTCAATATCTTTTTATCTCATATCTCATATCAAAAGCCTAGAAGCACAGTACAAGTTGGTTTCTATTGAATTTAAATATTGCCACAGCTTTATTATTTAGAAACAGCAGTTTTTTGAGAGCTTTACACATATTCCTTCCCTCATCAGCACTTTTCAAAAGAACCTAAAGTTCAGTGGTCAGAATTCTTACCCTTTGATTGAGAGAAATGGACTTAAACATGCTCTGCAGAGAATGAACTTTGGTCTGATCTCCCATTTCCCAGGAATCACTATCCCATGCACAGTTGATAAGAAAGAAAATGCTGAATTTTTATATTATCCTGTCCTAAAGGAAGGTATGGAAACCAAACATAGGACTTCAACAGAGTAGTGAATTACATTTGACACATGGGAGACACTAAACTGAACTGATTCTCAAATCTCTGAAACATGTGAGTATGACCAGAAACAATTGGATGAAAGAAGTAAATTTCACAAGTTCACATTAGAAAAATTAAGCCCTCATAACAGATTTTATTTAGAATGAAATGCTATCTTTCCACAGGAGAAGTGTTTAAAACAGATACAAGATAGTCTGAAGAATTGATTTTAATAGTTTAAAATTTTACTTTGGATACTTTGGTTAGACTGATGTCCTGAAATGCTTAACCAACTTTGAGATTACTTTGCATTGCCAAATAGAGAGTTGATTGAGGTGAAGGAAAGATGTAGTGAGTTCTCTTGAGTACAGGAGTGTGATCCAAACCCACATACACACACCCTCCCCACACAAATAATTTGGAATCTACTCCTCAAATCCTTAACAACTTTTACAATTCCACTGTCATTAATTTTTATTCACTGCTAATAACCATAAATTTAATGTAGACAGATCTCTACATTGAAATGCCTGCAATCCAACTCTTGAAATAGGATGTTCCTCACTTAACTTTTAATATATACATCAAAATGAAATTAATTATGCCATAGGCAATCTAGACAGTTAGCTTAGATCCCTCTCATCTCGTCACTTATATTATTATACCAGTTATAAGTCTATTGAGATAGAGACATTCTTTCCTTTTATGTTTGCACAACAGTAAGCACATATAAGTCCTGAGGGTACAGACATAATCATAACATAAATGACAGAAGGAATGTTTTCCTAGGAATTATTTTCAGTATATATTTTTGAAGCAATTCGTTTTTTATAAGCATCTGTGTAGATGTGTGGGAGCGAAGGTGCCACAGAAGGTTTGAAGAGTTTTTTTTGTTATTCATATTAACTTCCAGTTCCATAATAAATAACTCCAAGTTAATTGTTAAGTATTTTATTAAAAGATAAGAACATAAATATTTATATCATATGTAAAAGGATTTGGACTTAGATTTTGTTTTAAATAAATATTGTATCAATAATTATATTAATGGAAACATTTGGAAGTTAACTGAAGCCATATTCATGCAGGTCTAAGTAGTAATTAATTATTTAGATTCACTACTTCAAAGACAATGTTAGAGTTTGAAGCTGGCACGTCACGCGTTCTTTCAAGCTGGTTATTAAAAATTCTAAACATAAAATCACATGTACACTCCTTAGAAGGAAATTACAATATTTTCAAAATTAAGTGTGACAAATTAGGAAGTGATACAATTGAGGTTAATCGTGTATAAGGGTGCTTAGTAATGTGATCTTCAGTTACATGTTCAATCCCCAAGATGCCTGGTTTCATAGAATCATAGAACTGTCTAGGTTGAAAGAGACCTTTAAGAACATCAAGTCCAACAATCAACCTAACACTGCCAAAACCACCACTAAACCATGTCCCTAGGCACCACGTCTTCACGTCCTTTAAATACTGCCAGGGATGGCAACTCCACACTTCCCTGGGAAGCCTGTTCCAATGCTTAACTACCTTTTCTGTGAAGAAATTTTTGCTAATATCCAATCTAAATTTCCCATGGCATAACTTGAGGCCATTTCCTCTTGTCCTATGGCTTGTTACTAGCTAGAAGAGCTTGAACCCCACCTCTCTACAATCTCCTTTCAGGTAGCTGTAGAGAATGATAAGGTCTCCCCCTAGCCTCCTTTTCTCATATTTAAATATTTCTTCATATTTAGTTGAAAAAAATGAATAGCATCCATCAGTGTTTTAGCTATCTAATATTTAGGTATTAAGTATTATCTAGACTGCTACAACTCTTTTTATAGTGAATGGAGAGTTTAATTTTACTGATTTTAGGAAGTGTAAGGTTACCCTTTGTCATAGGCAAAAAAAAAAATAGCTTGAATTGTGAATGTTAATAGGCTGCAATTACTGGGGGGATGGGGCATGTGAATGTCCAGAATTAAGCTTCTGAACTCCCAAGCAGAAGACTCTTCCTTGCAAACTGCAAGCAGTAAAGGTTACTTGTAAATTTTGCACCAACTGGATTAAACAATACCGGAATGTCCTGAGTCTTTAATAAAGAAAGACACATGTGACAGAAGCACCCACTGATAGCTTGATTATGTATTGGGGAAGTCAAGGACCACAAACCAGAAAGAAGAGATGGTGCCAATAACTGGGGTTCCTGTAAAGAAGAAATTATATTAGAGAAAAGAAGGGGGCCTGGAAAGAAGACAACAATCCTGGCTGGAGAAATGACCTTTCTGTTGGGAAATGAAATGCTGTGGGCTAGTGAGTGAGAAAACTTCTGTGGTAATCAAGCAGTCTAAATGCTCCCATTTCATTGGCTGTTATCCAGATCCACTATCTGGATCCACTATCCAGATACCCATTATCCAGATCCATTATTATTCGTGCTTTACTCAGTTTCACCTACTAATGGTGCTTGTAGGGCTCTTACCTGTTTCCCACGCTCCTGTGATTAGCATCTGCAGCAGTAAAGCATGTAACAGCTACGACATCTCCAGGAGCTTTGTCTTCTACCCCTCAAATATTTAACACTTCTGTTAAAAGCACAGCAAGGCCCCTGCTTGATAGACAGACCCCAGCTTCTTGTTACATAACCGTATGGGTTGTCATTTATTACGTCTTGCCTGTGACATCCTCTTAAAGTGACTACCTTCTCCATTTGTTTCATGAAACTATCCACAACAGGTAAAGACCCAAGTAGTAACAGCTAATTTAGAACATGCCATTGGGGAGATATACTTAAGGTTATTTTTCTCCTTGCAGTCATTGCACTGCATTTATTAACATTTATTAACATTCAGTTTTATCTTTGATTCAATTAACTTATTTTGGGTAGTCCTTAAGCAACTCTTCGCAGTCAGTTTTAGCTTTCATTGCTGGAATAGTCATGTATCATCAACAAACTTTTTTCACCACGTTGTCCACATCATTGTTTAGCACAGTTCACAACATCAATCCCTGCAGGAATCTCCTGTTATTTTCCTCTCACTGTAAAAAGTGATAATCTGTTCCTATCCATCTTGTATATTTAATACAAGTGGTTATCACTAACTTTGAAATCTTTGCTCTTATCCTATAACAGCCTTTTAGTACTTAAAGGGGGCCTACAAAAAAGATAGGGAAGGGACTACTTATTAGGGTGTACAGTGATAGAACAAAGGGTAATGGTTTTAAACTGAAAGAATGTAGATTTAGACTAGATATTAGGAAGAAATTCTTTAGCGTGAGGGTGGTGAGACACTGGAACAGGTTTCCCATAGAAGTTGAGGACGCCCCATCCCTGGAGTTGTTCAAGGCCATGTTGTATGGGGCTTTGAGTAAACTGGTCTAGTTGAAGATGTCCCTGCCCATGTCAGGGGCTTGGAACTAGTTGATTTAAAAGTCCCTTCTGACCCAAACCATTCTATGGTTCCATATTTTTTTCTTGCTTTTGATTTAAAAAATAGTAGTTTTGATCACGTATTGAGACTAGCATAATTAGTGTACTTTTTGGTGGTTGGAATACACTTCATCTTTTTTAAAGAAATCAGGTATTTGTTGCTGTCATAAGCAAGATAAATGACTGCATGACCTAATGATCTGATTTGTTAAGCTTGCCTTTATTTTTCTAAAGTAATATCATTAGTATTCATGTAGCATAATACTTAAATTGAAGCCAAACAAATATATTTTTGACTGGAAGAACAAATGTTATTGTAAATCATAATTCCACAAGAAATCTTCCTTAAAACTGTTCTTACTACTTTAAAGTTTTTAATGTGATTGATTGACACAGTTTTGTAATGCTAATTTTTTGCAAACTGCTAATTTATGTCTTTGCTACACACTTTGTAATTTACCTTTGCTGCTGTTAGACATGATAAAGTAAGATTGACCTTCCTTTTTCATGTAAAGAACTTCACAGTCCTCATGCATTTTGAAAGCATACAGAGTAATGCCCCTTGTTCCTTTAATATTCCAGTTATTTCTGAATTTGTCAGGCTGACAGTCTGAAATATTAATGGGATGAACATTAGTGGAAAAAAAATCCTGCTTTTTGGGGAAATAAGTTACTTTGGAAATCATAATAAAAATGTGGGGAAGAAAAAGGAAGGTCCTCTTTTTGAAGTACATTCAGACAGGGGGACACACTTGCACTGGCTGTCTTCCATGGACACCAGTTGGTTTTGCCACGCATATACGTGGATGGTAAGAACACAAGGCAGAGTACTCCAAAAAGAAATATTATTTATGAACTAGGCTCTTGTGAACTAGGAAAAATGAATAAAAAGATGGTGGTACAGAAAACATGGGAGTCGGAGGAGATCCACTATTGTGGTGTTGAGCTAAAGGTGCTTTCAGCTTTGAGAAGCAGGAGGAAAATAACGAAAACTGAGTCTTCACGCAGTTAAACTACTCGAAGTAAACTAAAACATTCTCAGATCTGCTCTGTAGGAGGAATGAGTTCCCATCAAAGCCAGAAAACTGTCAAGAAATGCCAGAAATTTGTAATTATACAGGAAGCTTACTGACCATCTCCCATCTCCCCAAAGACCAGTAGTTCTTATAGTTCTTCACTGCTTTTCTTTTAATGCATAGCTCTCCCTCCAGGACATTCAGATAAACTGTCTAGAAGGCCTACTTTGAACACTGGTGCAGATACATGCAGTTTGCACAATCTAGAGAATACAGCGATGCTAGAGAAAACCCTTCTAACTTCAAGTATTGTATATACATATATATATACATATGTAAAAAATATACTGTAAAGGATGCATATGCACCCCATGTAGTGTAGTGCTTTGCACTTGTGGCTAGAACGGTGTTGATAATGCACCGATGTTTTGGTTATAGCTCGGCTGTTCTTGCAAAGCATAAATGCTGTCTATTCAATCTCTCTCTAAAGGCTGGTAGGCTGGGGGTGGGCAAGAAGTTAGGAGGGGATACAGCTGGAACAGCTGACCCAAACTGACCAAAGGTATATGCCACACCATATGACATCGTGCTCAGCAATAAAAGCTAAAAGAAAAGAGGAGGAGGATGGACATTCATTATTACATTTGTTTTCCAAAGTAACTGCTACATGTACTGAGACCGTGCTTCCCAGGAAGTGGCTGGACATTGCCTGCTGATGGGAAGTAGGGTATAAATCTCCTTTGTCTTTGCTTTGCTTCTGCATGTAGCCTTTGGGGGTGGGTGGGTGTTGTTTTGGGGTTGATTCCCCCCCCCCATTAAACTGCCTTTATCTCAGCCTATGAGTTTGGGAGGGGTTTTTTTAATCTTATTTCCTTCCCCCATACTGCTGAGAAGGGAGAGTGAGAGAGCATCTTGGTGGGCACATGGTGGCCAGCCAAAGTTAACCCACCACAAAGGACAATTCTTTAGTTCTCAGAGTATAAGAACCTGAGAAATATTTCAATTTTACCACAGGATTTATAAACTAGAATATGAGTCAAAGTATTCCTACATTATATCTTTACATACGTTTCTAGTAGTGAAATGATTTCTCAGAATCTTTTAGGGTTTCTCCCAATTATTTCTGCCTTTCCAGCGACTACTTTTACCATTAGCTGAGAGAAAAACAATGGAAAGTAATTTTTCATATCTATGAATCCTAAAAATCGACAAAAGTTATTTCTACAGTAGCATGTGGAGCATTGAACAGATCAAGCAGCTAGGGCTGATGTCCTGGCATTAATACTTTGTAAAATCCCTAAATGTTATTTCTGATGAGATTTTATTGGGTTTCCAGCATGGAATGGAAATGTGTTTTGGAGTTATCATGGTTCAGGTTCTGATGCCACCATCAGCAGCTGGTGTACCTTCTTTGCATGCCTGGATTAGAAATTCCAGTTTTGTTTCCTCCAAAAAAACCCACAATGCTCCAAAAACATTCTGCAAACTGAGCCAGCACGCAGCAAGTAGGGGCGGTCAGGGTTTCATTAGAAACCAGAATATCACTCTGAACCAAAAACCTGACACAGGTGGCCAAAGGGATTCAAGTATATTGTTAGTGTTTATTGCTAGATCTAACTCTAGAAACCCTCTTCCAGAGTAAGATAGGTGAGGTAATTGCTAAGCAGGATGTACAGGGTGAGTTATGGGCCAGAGAATGGGATTCATAAAGCTAAAACATAAAGAGGATAAACACTAAAAATAGTCAGTGAAAGACAATAAGGGAGGTATGAGCTTGAAATCTTTCTTTTTCCACAGATTTAATGCTTAAAAAGGGATTCAATTTCCTGAACTAAAACTTTTCTCTATTATATGTGTTTAAGGAACCGTGTGGGTTTACATTGGTTGCTTTTTAAACATGATGATTCATGGTAGTTCAAATTCTCAGCATTTATATGATTATACTTTTTTTGTAATTAGCATTGCTCTCGTTCTGAAGGTCAAACAACCTGATGTAGGTAAAATCATTTGGAGGATATTTGAGTCAAACCACAAATGGGTGTGAAAGTGCTTCCTTGAGCTTGAGGGACTAGTGAGGATGGATGAGAACAGAGTGCATCATTCCATTCTCAGGGTTTCACACGAAGTAGCATAAGATGATTTTTCTAAGTAGTAGAACAGAGTACTCTGTTCAGCCTCCTGTTTTGCTGTTACAGTGTTTTTAAGTTATAGCAGCTTAAAAAAGGGTATCCTGCATCTGATCATCCTTCACATTTTTGCACATTTTTTGTTCCTGAAATCCTTTGCATTTTGACCATTGTCATGTTTGAACCAGCTGCTCACTCACTCCTTCCCAATGGCACGGGGGAGAGAATTGGAAGCGTAAAAGTGGCAAAACTTGTGGGTTGAGGTAAAGACAGTTTAATAGGTAAAGCAAAAGCTGTATGCACAAACAAAGCAAAACAAGGAATTCATTCACTACTTCCCATTGGTAGGCAGGTGTTCAGCTACCTCCAGGAAAGCAGAGCTCCATCATGCTTAATGGTTACTTGGGAAGACACCATAACTCCAAACATCCCCCCATTCCTCCTTCTTCCTCCAGCTTTTATTGTTAAGCATGACATCATATGGTATGGAATATCCCTTTGGTCAGTTGGGGTCAGCTGTCCCAGCTGCGTCCCCTCCCAACTTCTTGTGTACCACCAGCCTGCTTGCTGGTGGGGCAATGTGAGAAGCAGAAAAGGCCTTGATGCTTTGTAAACACTGCTCAGCAATAGTCAAAGCATCTATGTGTTATCAAAACTGTTTTCATCACAAATCCAAAACATAACAACATACAAGCTACTATGAAGAAAATTAATTCCATTGCAGCCAAAATCAATACAAATTATTATTTCTGAAAAGTCGAGATAGTAGCATTGTTCAAGCAGCCAGCAGAAGTCACTGCTACAGGACAGCTGGTCTTTAATCTTTTTTAGACAGATGTAATTTCTAATAACATATTTCTCTTATTTAACAATGCAAAATACAGCTACATAAAATGTGGCTTTTTAGTCATCAGGGTGCCATAGCATATTTACTAGTGTAAATTCCAAAGGTAATTTTCATTAAAATTTTTAGACATAATTGATGATTACAAACAACAAGAATAAATCAAAATGAAAATTGAAGAATCAGTGATTTCCTGATTTTCTATAGACTATATATTTACATATATGAAGCTGAACTATTCTGCACTTGGATTGTCTATCCTCAGTCTCTCTTCTTTCTACCAAGCTTTATTCTTTTCTTGACGTATTGAAAGTCACTAAGATGAGTTATTACTCATTTAAGTGACAGTATATCTTAAACTCTACTTTTCAGTAATAGCATACATGAGACAGAGAAATCTAATGGGGAAGAAAAAAAAAACAACCCAACCCACATATGCCAGTTTGGCAGAAATAAATTTTACATGTAAAAAAGGCCTAAGCTTCCTAAGCTTATGAGAAGACTTTTTTCACAAACTGGAGACTAGTTTAACCTTAAACTGTTTTTTAGTAAAACTTATTAAAAAAGGGGAAACTAAAGACTATTCTGTTTTTAAAGTAACTTAAGAAGAGATAATAAATATTTTAGTATTTTCCCAAACCCTTAAATGCAAATGATAAATAATGTTAGCTAAAGAAAATAAAATAGATTTTCAATACCTGGGACTTACAACGTCAGACATTAGAAACATGATCTTTCATATATGGTCGATAAAAGTCTGCATAACAAACAAAAATCTCTCTAAGGAAAAAAGATTTTTTTTCCTGACAAACTAATACACAACAAACTAGGTCTGAAGATGAAGATGTATTGTTAAGCCCAATTACACTGAGGGGAAACATAAATAAACTCTGTAAGCCTGTCAGGTTCAGAGAAGTCTTTGAGGCCAGAGGCAACACAAACATGATGTGTATGAGGTCACAATGCCAATTGTTATATGACAAGAATTTGAAAATAAAGTCATATCCTGAATGATATTTTTCTTTTTTATTCTCTGTTTTTTTCTTTTAATTTTGTTGACTAGCTGAGTTCATAAAGTTGAAATACTAGAAAATGATTTGCTTGCACATTAGACAGACAGTGAAGCTAAGAACTACTTAGGTACCATAGCACATTAAATATACCAGTGAGCGTGAATATTAGTTCTATTATACGCATACTGAATTTACATCTACTTCAGCAGAATATTTAAGAACATCAGTCTAAAATGTTTATTACTCTCAAGTGAAGTGTTTGCAATTTTTTCTTCCAACACACAAATTCTTCCAATGCTTTCCCATAAATTAAAGTGTGTGTGTGTGTGGATTTTCACAGATAAAATGTGAAAAAACAAAAAAACAGGGTTTTTTACTTTCTCCAAAATTATTGCTGCTATTGTTCTCTTTCACTTTAAACTGGAAGGAAAAAGAACATAATGAAATATTAGATATGATTCACAGTATTTTTTTTTTCCAATTTTTAGTATGTTTATCTCAAGCTCAGGAGTAAATTTACTGATATTCAAAGAAACTAGGAAGAAAGCATTATCCTATGCATAATGATTAGAGAACTCTGCTCTAATGACAAATAAAAACATCTCCTCATGAGCCTGTAACCTTCTATTTTTGATCACAGAGCCCACCTCATCAACAAAATACTGTAACACTTAGTTTCTGGAATGAAAATTTGAAACACCAATCAGTAGTTGCTTTTCATGCATTATATCTCTCTGTAACATATCAGAAGCATTAAATCTGAACTGTATTTTTATGATCCATTTTTCTAAAAACACAGGCACAGGAATTATTTTCTCAGTTCTATCTAATCACATGAATAATTGCAGTTTAGTAGTTTTGAATAGTTGGCTTCGAAACTGCACGTTTAATTGAATATATTATTTGTCAGGGAGAAAAGCAGCACACAAAGTCCTGATTGTAGTCACTCACACAAGGATGTTCAACTGGTATTTAATTATTTAGTGATGTTTAATGCGACTACCATCAGTGAATATTACAATTTTCTATGGTAAGATAGATGATCCTTCAGTTGGAGTCTTTTAAGGTAATCTATCCATCCGAATGCACACGTACACTGAGAATTATTATAGAGACCTAAACCAAAGAAGCAATAGCATTAGATATCGAACGATCCTTTGGGAGCCCGAATAGATCCAGTCTGCCCTAATTTCATTTGGAAGGCAAGGTACAACTAGAGATACTCTGCACTTGAAACCTGTCTAGGGTTTCCTGACATCCAAATCTGATATACTTTGGGGTCTGCAGTGTGACACATTTTAGTGTGTTTGGGTTGGTCACCTCAGGTAATGTCTGTGTCACTTCATCTTTCTTTCAAGTCAAGGGAAAGTTATATTCTCAATTCAGGAAGACTGAGCTTCCAGAGCTTTAAAGACTTCCAGCTTCAGAGCTGATCTTCCACACAGTATTTATCTAAAAAAAGAAAAAAAAAAAAAGCACCTGAAGTTTTTGACTGTGACCCTACAAAGCATTCATATTGCAAATATTCTTTTCATACAAAACCCTTCTTTCAGTCTCACATTGTAAATGCAAGCAAAATAATTCCAAAAGCTATCAAGAGGCAAGATTTGGGAAAAAAATAACAAAACAAAACAAAACTAAACAACAACAACAACAAAACCCAAACCCACCTGTGCAACTGATTATAGTTCTTCCAGTAACTGCCTTATTTGTAGTCTCATGTTCTACCTGTGTGAGTCTGTGGCAAACTCCCACTAACCTTTAATAAAAAAGGACAAGGTTGAAGGGCCTGTCCACCATGTACATTTCTTTGATAAAGAAAGAAAATAGAATTTGTATTAAAATTCCTACATGTAAAATGAGCAAGTGAGTTGTGCTAATTTTTCGCTTACTCCTGGAGTTCCACTGACCTCTGTCCGAATTTTCCATCATCTACACATTTTCTGCTGGAATTACAACTTTGGGCATTGGACCCTTCCTATGTTTCTCATGTTAAAAGAGAAACAAGCAATAGGTGAGAAATCATGGGGGTTTTTTTTGCTTAAAAATGTTTCCAGAATTACATTTTTATTAGGTTAGTAAACATTTGCTGATCATCTTCAGGTATTTATGTTAGAAGCTTTCCTTTGTATACTTTAATCATACATACTGCCATCATCATATTACCAACCTTAATAGTTAAGTCCCCTTTCATCTATGATTTTCTAAGTATTTGACATAAAACAAACTTCAAATAGAATAAAATAGAAAGACAAGAAAAAAGATATTAATATGATTTTGCACTCAAAGGCTTTTAGCAAAAACGAACAATCAAACAAACAAAACAGTGTTAAAACAATTCAAATAGGATTAATGCTGAAACATTGAAAACAAACTGCATTAGAAAAATCTAAATCTGAGAACTGAAGATAAATTTTGGGATATATTTTTCAAGAGAACTTAGAGATAATCTACTTCTTCTCCCACATAAACCTAAGCTAAAAATTTAAACAAAGTCATTAAAAGGACAACTTATATAGTTTTGGTCATTTCCCCCTAAGGACTGAGTCTCACAAACGTTTTCAGAAGAAATACAGTAACACTTGGGACAGATCAGTGAACATGAAGAGTAATTTGCTTTCTAACATTACTTTTGCAACACCAAAGCAGAAAGGTCTCTTCTTGCAGACTTAAAGGTGAAAGGTAATATTAAAGAGGAGAGATGTGAAAATTAAACCCTTATATCATATGTAGAGCGATATATGTGTACGGTGGGAAATTAATACAGAAGACATGCCAAAAATACACAAAAAAACCTTCAAAATCCCACTTCAGAACTACATTACCTGTAATTTCTTGTTATATGCTTGTGAGGACCATCATTTTAACACACCCTATTAAAATATGCTGTAGTAAGCCAGTCTCATGTCACTAAGCAAATAGCATACTTGCCTTGTCAACATGTTCCTTATTGTACTCCTCACATTTTCTCCTTACAGTATTCTCATCATTTATACCCAGCTCTAACGTTATTAGTTTGTTGTAATCCATAAAATAGAAATTACTTTAGTTACTTGTAGACATATTTGAGTGATATTTAAATGCAATGTATCTAACTCTTATATCTTGTAGGACACCCTGTGCATTGCTAATAAAAATGGGTTCACAATGTGATATCTCATATATAAATTTGGGCATGTATATGTGGGTTTGTTTTGTTTTGGTTTTTTTTTTTTTTTTTTTTTTTTTTTTTTTTATAGGACAGCTAATCTATGCATAATCCTTTCTGGAAATTAAATTCTGGCATTATGTGACAGGATCATGTTTGGAATTAACATAAATCTTGGCATAGGCAAACCAAATAATTACTGCAGTCTTCTGATCCATCTTAATGTTCACACTTATTAACAAAGATTTCGACATAAAGCAACCACTATCATTCATTTGGTGAGGATTAATTCATCAAAGATAACACAAAGCACAGTGGCAGTGGATTGACATTGCTAAGTTTTTAGGATACAGCTCAGCTAACTATTTAAAGGTAGACCCCAATAAAGCTGCCATCTTGCACATAAATTTAATAAAGTTAAGGATAAATGTTGAAGAGTTGAAATATATGTAAACGTTTTGAGTATCTTGATTCAGTTATCTGAAAGGTTTAACAATAGGAAGGCTTTCAAGGTAGGTGATACTCTACTGTATTTTGAAGTCTAGTTTATGACGAAAAACAAAGTCTATACATTAATGGCTATTTTATTGGTGGCTTTTTTCTTAATATATTAGAACTACCTTGTCAAAAAAATGAAAAAGATGAGGTTGGTGGTACTGCACTGTCATCGAGTGTGCTGACCTGTTCAAGTTGATTTTAGGACCAACACAGTCTATTACCTGTTTCAGGAATGAAAAGAAACATAAATTTTCTAGAGGACACTTTGAAATTATTGTTTATCAGCAATTTTGGTAAGCAGTTGTCTGGAACACGAAGTTCTGCTCTATCCTAACAAAGAATTTTGGGAGAGTAAATGAAGACTTCTAGAGATGGGATGGATCAGTAATTAGAATACTCTTCTCAGACCTCAGAAACATCATTTTAAGTCCTGCTTTCTTACAGACTTCTTGTGATTAGAGATTACCTGGGAATACCGACTACAAAAATAAATGCTGCTCTATCAGATTAAAAATAAAAAATAAAAAATCAGGATTTGGTTTCATTCCATTTAGATTTTTTCTCTGTTTGAAGGAAAATAAAAATAATAACTCATGAAGGTGTTCTGCAATATTAATGTAAAGAAAACTGCCATTTTTACTCACAAAAATTAATAACTATTTCTGGTAGCTAGTGGACTATATTTAGATGAGGTTATTGGTAAATTAAGTAGTTTACTGCTAACATTTTTTTTTTTTTGCCATTAAAACACCTGCAATCACACAGATATCAGTATTTATAAGCTTTTGCCATCATGCTGATGTTGAATTATAAATATTTAGCCTTTTCAAACAGGAAATTTGTTAAAGCTTCAATTTTTTATTTTTTTTTTCATTGTATCGTATCACACTTCCCAGGTGCTGAACTTTGCATTTATCCTTTCAGAATATTCCTGTCTATCAGTTTTCCCAGCCTCTTAAGGATTCTTTGGATGGCAGCTCTACCCTTCAATGTACTGACTCATAACCTGCAGTTTAGTGTCATCTGCAAACTTGGTGTGAGTGCACTCCGTTGGCTCCTCCAGGTCTTTGATAACAATGTTAAACAGGACAGGTATCAGGATAGATCCCTATGGTACCAGGATAGATCCCTATAGTACCCCACTTGATTTGAAGATCACTAGTATTTTATTTCCATTCCTACTCTGAGTTTAATATTTCATGTAAATTACATTTTTTTCACTTTTAGCTTTTTGGCAAAATAAATTATTTCTTCAGGAAAAATTAAATAGAAAAATACATAGATGCATAAATGCACAACAATAAACTTTTTGTTTTTCTTATCTAAATGTGTAAGCTTCCTTCTGTTATGACATTTTAACCACAGAAAAAAGATATTTGAAAATGGATATGGTAGGTAATGAGCTTCTGCAAATACGAAATACATACATAATGTATCTAAATACTTCTGTTCCCTCTCCGGATTCAAATTCATAATTGTCTAGGGGGAAAAAAAGAAAAAATAAACCAATGTTTTATCTTTCCTTGCAATTTCCTCCTCTTTATTTAATGCAGTCAGCATTTCTAGGTGATATTTTCTGTGGCTCAAATAGCAGAAGAATTGTTAAGTGTACGTGCCCCTTATTTGTTAAGCATGCTTACCGTTACTGCTAATGTCAATTACAAAGAAATAAATTGTGTATATTCTTCTGTTTTACAAAATACTGAACATTTACAGTTAAATAATGTCTGTGTATATTTATAAATTTATATATAAATGTATGCATGTGTGTATACATGCTAAATAAACACCATATAATTTGGTTTGGAGATCATAATGAGGCTGAATACATTTTTATATTGACTTTCTCTATAATTGTGGTGCTGTAATTGTAGGCAATGAAATAAAGTCCTGTTACCAGGTCGTATGGCTTTATTTTATGCAAATTAAATAGTTGAACTCTGGGTTTATCTAAACCACAGACTTGGATTTCCTCTGTTTTGCCTACATTCATTGCACAGGGAATGCTTTGTATACTCAATTTATGGTGAGACAGCATGCTTCTGAATCCGCAGACCTAGATACATATCCTGGTGGGAAGCAATTGTGTACTTCAGTCAGTTCTAAGCACACAGAAGCATCCTCCATCTCTACCCAATCCCTGCTTTCCATGGAGAAGAAATCAAAGTTTGTGGTTCAGATGAGAGCTGTGACTTCACTGGATGCTGGTAGGGGTTATCAGTAAATTAATAGGTTAGCAAAGACACATCAAAGTCTCCAGATCTTTTTTTTCTGGATCACAGATCACTTTGCATCTTACTTAACTGGGGCTTCCTAACATAAAATACATCATACCTATGATAAGCACTCTGTTCTAACTGTCTGCCTTTTTGCTGCCACTTGGAAGCTTTTGATTGCAAAAATCCAGATTGTAGATATCTAAAACATATTTATCTTATGAGAATAAAAATCAAATCAAATAACTTGAAACATCAAAAATTATATTTTCAGTATATTTTCAGAAATTGACAGCTTTTGACATAATTTCCTATTAGACAGAAATTAATAACATCCTTCAAGTTCTAGCCTAAGGTCCATCTCGATCAATTGATTGGGGAAGAATATCAGGACATAGGAAACACAGAACAATGCATCCCTAAATACTTTTCCCACTTTCAACAGTTCATAGTTTAGGGACTCCCTAAACTAAAAGTATGTCTCTATTTCAGAACCACAGAATCACAGAATGGTAGGGATTGGAAGGGACTTTGGAGATCATCTAGTCCAAACCCCCACCAAAGCAGGTTCTCCTAGACCAGGTTGCACAAGAACGCATCCAGACAGGTTTTGAATATCTCCAGAGAAGGAGACTCCACAACCTCCCTTGGCAACCTGTTCCAGTGCTCTGCCACCCTCAAAGTAAAGAAGTTTTTTCCTCATGTTCAGATGGAACTTCCTGTGTTCCAGTTTGTGTCTGTTACCCCTTGTCCTGTTGCTGGGCACCAATTAAATGAGTCTGGCCCTATCCTCTTGACACCCGCCCTTTAGGTATTTATAAGCATTGATGAGATCCCCTCTCAGTCTTCTCCTTTCCAGGCTAAACAGACCGAGGTGTCTCAGCCTTTCCTCATAAGAGAGATGCTCCAATCCTCTGATCATTTTCATAGCCCTCCACTGGACTCTTTCCAGCAATTCCTTGTCTTTCTTGAACTGGGAAGCCCAGAACTGGACACAGTACTCCAGATGCGGTCTCACCAGGGCAGAGTAGAGGGGAAGGATGACCTCCCTTGAACTGCTGGCCACGGTCTTTTTAATGCACCCCAGGATACCATAGGCCTTCTTGGCCACAAAGGCACATCGCTGCCTCTTGGTCAATTTGTTGTTCACCAGCACTCCCAGGTCTTTCTCTGCAGCACTGTTTTCCAGTAGGTTAAGCTCTAATCTGTACTGGTGCATGGGGTTATTCCACCCAGGTGCAGTACCTTACACTTGCCTTGTTGAATTTCATCAGATTCCTCTCCACCCAACTCTCCAGCCTGTCCAGGTCTCACTGAATGGCAGCACAGCCTTCTGATGTGTCAATCACTTGTCCCAGTTTTGTGTCATCAGGAAACTTACTGACGGTACACTTTGTCCCCTCATCCAGGTCATTGATGAATATGTTGAACAAGACTGGAGACAGTACTGACTCCGGAGGAACACCAGAGGTTTATTTAGTAGACCTTAGTGATTTTCTGCTAAATTTCCCCTACCCTTTCTTATATTCCTGTGGAATTTCAGTTTTCACAATACCCTGTGGCTAGGATATTAGTGAATTAACTGTGTATTGTATACACAAGAATGTCCTTTTGTTTGTTTGGAAACTTCGAGTTGCCAGTTTCTTCGGAAACTTCGAGTTGCCAGTTTCTTCCAAAACATAATTTCATTTCCTTTGAGTGCATCCTTCTATAATCATTTTCACCTGATTTTATCATTCTGAACAACTTCAATCATTTCCTTAATAAAAGAAAGGGAAAAAGAAAAAGAAGCAACTGGTATTGAAGAGGAATTAAATATTCTAGGGAAAGCATTTTCTCTGCAGAAAATTTCAGCTGAAACATGATTTTGGCCACTGGTTCAACAATTTTTGATATGATACTCCTCTCAAACAAATTTTGAAAAAGCAAACAACGTGCATGGCCATTAAGAAATCTGTTTCTAGTGCTTGTCAGTGATAGTAAAAAAATAATTTGGAGTGAAGAACTGTAAAAATATGGCAATGGTGCTACAAATATGAAACAATAAATTTTGGTTAAGAGATAAAGGAAGTGTCCTTTTGATTTTAATTTGAATCAAATTTTTAGGTAAACTGTTCTGCAACAAAATGTAGAAGTCCAATGCTTTAAAGTGATTTTAAGTGCATCTTTTGGTCTGTTACCAAATAGCACTGTATAGTTGTTGGGTTTTTTAATTGAATATTTGTATTTATATTATAATATTTTTTATAGTATTCATAATATTCGTATAGTATTCATAATATAGTATAGTATTCATAATTATTGTGATAGTCTTTGTCTTCCAGTCACCCATATATTCAATCAGGTAAATATTTTGAACTGTGGAGATGTACAAAGCCATTCTGATGACAAAATAACTTTGGTCAAATAGTCTTTTAGATGAACAGTTGTAGTGTTCAGCAAGCACACACTTCTGTTCTCAAGGTGTTTGAAATTGTTCTTGTGATCAAGATAACAGTTGCAGCAAAATATTTGTGATGATAGAATTACTGAAAATAGTTATTACAGTTTCAGTAGGAGAGAAGGTATTCTCCGTTTTGACTTGTGCTGATTGCATAATGTAGTTGTCTGGAAAAATCTACATGAAAGTACGAGGGACACTGTACCCTGCATGGCTGCAGTAACAAGCTTCAGTTCTCACGCTGTAGGGATATCCTCTCTTCAATATTTTTTTCTGCCCTATCTGTTCTACATATGCCAAGGAAGCCATAAGAAACTGAATTCTTTAGATTAAATCAGGCATTCAAATACTTATTTATTACCTTAAAGTTATAATGTTTTACTGTTACTGAATTATAATATGTTCTTGTTCATGGTAAACTATTGGTATTGAAGTATATCATGAGCAGAATGGAACCGTGGGAAAGAAAACGTATTTTTTTTTCTCCTTTCAGATCTTGATCCTTGCTGTTTCGAAACATCATGACTACATGAACTCCACAGCAAAGATATCTTATGCAGAAAATAGTTTTGTCGGCTAAGAGTGAACAGACAAAAATTGCTGTTGCACCTTAGGTTAGGAGAAGGCATTACTAATCTAAGGACAACAACACAAAAAACGTCCCAGGTGCTTATCGGCAAATTCAATTACACTAACAAAAAATGGCTTATAAATGCAAAGCTGAGAAGGAGGTTCATATCACTTAGGTGTTTTTTTCATATTTGACTTTTCATGGATCTTTACCTGAATTTGATGAGATAGGAATAAAAGGAAATATCAAGTATTCATAGGCAGGCGACATATATTAAAAATAATGAAATTGCTCTGCATATAGTAGCTTACCCAGCAGATTGTCACAGCGTGCACTCTCATTAGGATGTCTGCTTGAAGCTTAGATTCCTGGCATAAGGTAAAAATGTAATATTCAGGTGATGGAGGCTAGACCAGGTATTTATCATTATACTAAACTGTTTTTCAAAGAACTGTGAAATCTATAGATCTTTTGTAATATATATGCATTGACAGTTATTTTAGACTGTTTTCAGACACACTTTTTGAGTCTTCTTTAAACTAACCAGTGATTTGCACTCTGTGTTAACAGAGAGCTGAGTTCTGGAGATAGCAGAAAAAAATAAGGTAAGTTGAACATTTTGAGAATTGTTGTGATACCTATTTGTATACATTTGAGTTAATTTCTAGTCTTCTGGGGCAACAATGGTTCTTTGTATCATTTGCTTTTTCTTCCTGAGAAAGACAATTTCTAAAACTCTACCAGAATTATACAGTGTGTGGAAAAGAATAAACCTGTTAATTATATAAAAGAATTAAACTGATAGCTATGCGAGAGAGGGACAGAGAGAAGGAGAATATGAAGGGAGGAAGAGAAGAAGGAAGGAAGGTGGGAATGAAGGAAGGAAGAAAGGAAAGCAAAAGAATGAAAGGATGAGTACAGGAGTCTGACTTTCTCAAGCTGAAACCTAAGACACGATAAATGGTGCCTTACCTGGAGCCCATTTCTTATAGCATGATGACACTTCTTATTTTAGATGCCTCCTACCATTACTGCCAAGAAACCTGTCCCTGTATCTACTGAAAATGAATTTCTGTGCACAGCCTGATCCTCACAGTAGCAGGTGACAAATATCCTGACAGCAATAGTAGCCTAGAGAACCCATTAAGAACATCATGCGAGAAAAAAAGGGAGTTTAAAAAAAAAAAAAGCAACAAAAGAATAGGTGGACCATGAAAAAGAACAAACAAGTAAAAAAAGCCAAAACATTAATTTTTGCAGTGGAGTCAATGCAATACTTTTTCCAATAGAATTTTTGCGTAAAAGCCTTGTCTGATAAACATTGCTCTGTCAAAAATGTACATTTTCATCGACCCTATGACAAGTCATCCACACAACTCCCATGTAAGAGAATTTATTTTACTAAATCTCTTAGCTGCCACTTGAGTACCTCACACTTACTGTATGTTTAATTTTTATTAGTGGTTGAGTTTTTAGTTTGCTTTGCACAGTTCAGTTACTGATTTCTTAATATGGTGAGGAAAAAGCTCCAAGCAGTAACAAGACATGAACTACAATTTGGAAATAAACATTTATGTGACCACAGTGTTCTAAAGTCAATTTATATTCTTATTCCTCAGCTGACCAAAGTCAGTATAAATGAATCCTATTACAAAACAAACAAACCAATCCAATGCAACTTCTTCATGTCTTCATTCACTTTATAAATTAATTCCATGTGCCCAGTTTTGCCTTAACAGTAATCAGGTGATATTTAACATGTTGTAGACTACTGGGAAGTACACCTGTGGGTACAGTGTTTAAAAAGT
This sequence comes from Charadrius vociferus, assembly GCF_000708025.1. Lineage (NCBI taxonomy): Eukaryota > Metazoa > Chordata > Aves > Charadriiformes > Charadriidae > Charadrius > Charadrius vociferus. Next base: position 989,360 of record NW_009648470.1, on the reverse strand, counting down.
TGCTCTATCAGCATATATGTGTAGTAGAAGCTGTTGATGTTTTAGATAAAGATAAACAGATTTATCTTTCTTTGACAGTGTGATTTTATTTTTTTACTTTGAATGGTATAATAGATAACATTTGTTCTAATTGTTTGTTCACAGTAAATATGCATTCTGTTCTTTTTAAAGGATAAGAATGGACAGCAGAGAAGAAGGTTTCCTGTTTGCCTTTTTTTGTTGCTTTCCGGGTCAGGTAGAAGTGCCTGCAAATAGTAGAACATTTTGCTTTCACTAGAAGTAAAGAAATATTTTCAGGGTAATACAGAGAGACAGCGCACGAATGTATAGCAGATTTACTACTGAGGTGATCAGTGAGAAAATACATAGATAAGTCCCTTCCTGAAAAAAACCTTCATTGCACTGTGCAAAGTAAAAGTAACAGTAAAGTCAATAAATATTTTTTTAGAGCAAGACTGGAAGAAAACATTCAGCATGACAAGACACAGTAAGCAGAGCAGAGAGTTGATAATAAACTCTTTAATCCTCGTATTGTCTTATTTACATGGGTCTGAATTATCTCATTACCCTAGTTTGTGCTTAAATAAAACCTGGCATTAGGAGGTCAAAGGTCTTTCTGATGCTTTTGTAGTGCATGTTTATTAGCTTTTTTAGTTCAGATTGTAGATTGCTTTTTGAAGCAAATCTTGAAATATTTCCCCTTGCTATATTTGGTCAACATAATAAAACAGTCTTAGAGAAAATAAAGAGGACTTCTTTTGGATGAAACCTAAGCAAAAGATGCTCTTTTGGAGTGCTCTCAATGTGCTGTATTGCTAATGGCCACCTGATCCATGGCATCCACCTAGAATTACTCTAATACAAAAAAAGGGTTTAATGTGTACACTGGGTCATCAGAATCAATTATTGCTCCTTGTATATATGCTTCTATTTGGACATACATTGGCTAATAATGATTATTCTAAGAAAGGAGATGCAAGGACATCCACCTCATAAAGTTGACCAAGTTAGGATCCCATCTTACACCGGTCCTTTAATTCAGAAATTCAGGATCAAACAGAAAGGAGAAGAGAATGTCTGCCAACCCCTCAGCTGTTTCAGTTCAAAGTCCTTTGTTTCAGCTGAAATCCAGCTCCAAACACATTTTTAGATAGGTGCTACATTTGTCCCTAAAATGGTAAAAGTTTGGTTATGCATTTTATGATGTTATACTCTCTGGTAATAGAATGGGTAAGTAATTACAGTATTAACATACTGCAGCGTGTTCAACCAAAGCATTGAAGAATTGAATCTGGATATCAGAATCATTCTGTAAAATAATTACACTCACTGTGATATCATGATATCATATTTTTATGGTTATGTCAATATTACTAAATAGAAAAAAAATCAGGGAATGTTTTCTGGCCTCGGTTCCCAGTGGCTCTGGATGCTGAGAGCTAGCCCCTTCTATGCTGGATTGTTTTGGAGAGATCTAGCTAGACTCCTTTGAAAAAGAGCCATGGGATGAACTAACAGTTAAATAGAATGCCTGATTTGGCTATGTACTCATTTTTCAAGTTCAGTATCACCAAAGATCCTCTTTTATTTTACATTATAGACATACAGTATGTCAGTGAAGATCCTGGGCTAATGATACAAAAGATTATCTAAATCCATGTTGTTTCACTTTCTTTTGTCAGGTGGAAGGATACTTAAGGATTCTTCCAGTGAAGAATTGAAGATCGGCAAGAATGTAGATAGAGCTGTATGAATCAAGAAATTCAACAAAGGGAAATGCAACGTGCTACACCTGGAGAACAACAACCAAACACAGCAGACCCAGCTGGGGCTGATTGACTAGGAAGCAACTCTGTAAAGAGGGATGTTGGAGTCCTGGTAGGCAGCAAACTGATGGTGAGCCAGCCATGTGCCCTTGTGACAAAGAAGATGATGGTGTCCTGCACTGCATTAGACTAGAACATTGCTAGCTGGTAAAGGGAGGTGATCCTTCCCCTCTACTCAGCACTGGTGAGGACACACCTGGAGTGCTGTGTGAAATTCTGGGCTCCTCAGTAAAAGTGAGACATGGACATACTGGAAGGAGTCCAGCAAGGGGCCATCGAAGATGATGAAGGGACTAGAGCATCTCTACTATGAGGAAAGGCTGGGAGAGCTGTTACTGTTTAGCCTGGAAAAGAGAAGGCTTGGGGGAAACTTCTCAATGTCTATAAACAGCTGAGGGGAGGGTGCAAAGAAGATGGAGTCAGGCTCCTTTCAGTGTTGCCCAGTGACAGTACCGGAGGCAATGGGCACAAACTGAAATATAGGAGATTCCATCTGAACATTAGGAAACTGTTTTTCACTGTGAGGGTACTTGAGCGCTGGCACAAGTTGCCCAGAGAAGTTGCAGAGTTTCATTCTGGGGAGATATTTAAAAGTTGTCTGGATGTGGTCCTAGGCAATCAGCTATAGGCAGCTCTGCTTAAGTAGGGACGCTGAATAAAATAATGTCCCTTCCAACCTTAACAATTCTGTGAGTCTGTGACTGCTGCAGTTGCATTTGACTACTGAAAAGAATCACAATTAATAAATAGTTATAAATATTTTTCATCTGTGACGCCCATTGCTGTTTTATTTCATTTAGTGGAATCTCATTATTAGAACCAGACTCTTGAAAGGTATGTGGGATGTGTATAATTATAAACTGAAGGAAACTAGTGAGGAACTGATGATGGACTATAAAGTCACTAAAAATATTCAAATTTATCAAGTTTTCTTCAGTAAAATGTCATATATATTGTTATCCTTAGTGATCAATTTCAGATTGATTGCTTTTAAAGTAAAAGTATTTTGACCTCTATCATTAAAGTAAACACTGCTTTATCTTGAGGTATGAGCTGTTATTTTAAAGACAAACTTATGGTAGTGCCATAAATTGTTCCTAATAAATTCAGACATAGACTTTCATAGTTTTAGATAACTATATCATAAGAATCTTCACATTTAGAATTATTTCACATTTTTTGAGTCTCCACCAATGGTGTATTAAGTTGAGAAGGGAATTTTCTCTAGGCTGAAATATTCTTTGCAGCTTTTTATAAGTGCAAGAAATAGTCAGGTTACTGTACTGGGGCAAAACTGAGGAATTAAGTTATCAGAGAAGCTAGGAGAGGTGAGGCGAGGCAAGGTAAGGCAAGGCAATTAGAATGGAAACTGAGATCAGACGAGAAAGAGAAGCTACAATACTGTTTAAAAATGCTGCAAAACCCTTGCTGCTTTTCTTTTTCACTCTCACATTAGATATGTTTCGTATGTCACCATTCAGCTGGCATTTTTCCCAGGGATAAAGCAGGGCCAAGCTGGTTCAGATTCTACACCACACTCATCTATTTTTGCCCCAGCTATACCCCCTAACTTGTGTTATAAATACAATTGTGAGGTTTCACATAACATTTAATGCGAATGATTTTCCTATACACTTCTAGTCATGGGTACAGGTACCGTTGCACAAGCAGTGCACAGTCCGGCACAAGTGTTCAGCTGAAGGGAAAAGGTGGGTAGAAGCTAGTTATACTCAATTTTCTGTTGTGAGATATAGCAATTCATAAGTAGTGAATGTAAACATTGAGCTAGTGAAAATGAAGTATCTGGAAATACTTATAAATTCAGTTATGTAATTCTGGCCATAGAGACATTTAACCAATATTTATTTTTTATTATTTTCTTTGCTTTGATTCTTTTTTTTCTGCCAGAAAAATATCTTTCAGAACTTTAGCCCAACTTTTCTTCTGAAAGAAATACCTATAAATCACTGTTTAATGTTAACATGTATAATCTCTGTGCTATGATTTAAATTAGTATTAATGCTTTTGCCTAAAGGATAGTTTCTGAAAGAGATGTCGCGTATACCTAATACACTTTAATAAAATACCATGAACATATCTAGTACAAAAGCTTGATGAAGTGTATAAGGATTTTATACTAGACTGTGTAAACTAACTTGGTTTTTTGTCGATACCGTTTCATACAAAAAGAAAGTATCTTAAAGTGAGTAATAAAGCTGACCTAATTTTGATGCAAGAAAATCTATCACAAGGATTTATAGTGCTGCTATGTTTCAATCAACTCAGGAGTTAGCAATTTATAATCTTTTGATCTACTGAAACGAGTCTGGCACAGATCAAAACAACTAAACAAGAACTGCAGGGTACAAAAGTACTCCTTGTAGAAATTAATATAATAAAGAAGATACATCATAAAGCTTCATTAAATATTGTAATAAAATCTTTGGAAAGGTGAAAGACAATTCCCCTTGGGTAGCACAATCTGCTATAGCAGAAAACAAAACAAATATTGATTTATATTTCAAGCTCAAAACCTTTGCATTTACAGAAAAGAAAAAATATAAAAATATTTAAAGATCTATAGTTTCATAAACATCTACATCTAGGAACAAATTTATCTTATAATCTGTGCTACTATGAAAAATATTATTAATTTTTAAGCTATTCATAATCTATAGGAAGGACCTATAGCTGCATTTCTGAGGGTGTATCCACATTGTATCCAAATAATGTGCCTCTGCTTGCAGCCTCTCTAGATCAGACTGACTGCATGGTACTACTTGAGATATCCTATATATTGTCCCTGCTTTATGCCATTAAAACAATTCTTATTTTTGTAGGATGGTTTTATTCCAGGTCTTTGGAATGAAGGAAGGTCATTGCAAGCTTCATGGTGTTTTTAAATAGGAACATACATTGTGTCATAAAGGGTATCTGAACATGCCAAGAATGTTTCACCATTGCTTGAGCACTGAATAATTTGGAAGGAGTCGGATTATTTGCAGTCATGTTTATACTGCTCAGTAGGTGCTATCACTGGAGTGAACTGTTACCCAAAACACATGCAGGAAATAGTTGCGTAACTCCATAAGACAGTCCAGAGGCAATTAATATTTATGCAATCAAGAGACCAGGATCTGTGAGTGAACAATAACAGTATAGCTATACCTTAAAGACAACCTCACGTTGGGCAATTTCTGCCAATGTCAAAGGGAACTGCTGGGTAGCAGGATCTACATACATCTTAGGAAGTTAAACAGTGCTATAGAATGTTCTTGGAGAGAAGGACATGTCTGCAGTACTAGCTTCTCCAAAGGAAGTGGCCACTTACGATGTCTTTCCAGTAAGCTTATTGAAAACTTCCTTAAGTCCACATATAGAAAGTTTTTAATGTATTTGGTTTTGGTTGAATGTATATGTAATTTCCTAGTAGATATTTTTTTCTTTGATTAGCAAAGTATCATCTTGTTGCACAAGATAAATGGGAGTATAACTGTTATTGATAGTTTTGGACCACCCCGTGTTAAGATGTTGTAATCATATAAATTCCTCAGGAAAAAATAGATACATTTTGGATGTAATTCATTCCTACCTAAAGCAGACTGGAATTGTACTGTTGATTACTATTTTTCTCTGATAGTTACAAAAGTAAATATAATAATAAATATTTCAATTCCAGGGGTAGATTTCCATCTACCCATCATTTATTTCCTAGGTGAAATTGTGCTTATTCCCTGCATTTTATTCTAAGCCTAAATAAATTTGGGCTTTTGTTCAATCCAATTGCCTGTAGACATTTAAATGAGGTGCAAAAAAAAAGGCATCATTTCATTTTGTGTTCTCTCTGCATTCGAAAATAGAAAACGATAGAAACCTCTTAAGACCTTTGCCTTGAACACAGAAGATACCTGCGTGACAAGATTCCTAATTTAGTTACTTATTTGAGTGTAGCATGAATTCAAGTATTGTGAAGACTTAGTGGGGATCTTATTTGTAACTCAGTTGCTTAAGTCCTTTAAAAATATACCCTATGTGTCTTTGGATGGGATTTATCTGTCCGGATGAAGCTGTACATTCTCTAGTCACACTAGAACTAGTCACCCTTGTCTCCCTTTAGAGATACTTTCACAGTAAAATTCATATTATTGTGAAGTAAATTTCCATCATAAACTAGATTAAATAAATTCTAAAAATGCATTTATTTCCTAAAAAACCACAGAAAGAGTCAAAGAAACTAGCTTGAGTGTACGTACCTACACTTAGTCAGATGTCCAAGTTATGTCCAAGTTTTTTTCAGTGAACTTTCAGAGACCAAAAATCTTGATGAGAACAATAATTCTTTAGCAAAGGAAGTCATGTGACAAAGAAGAACCTCAAATAGCAATCCTGGCCATTGTAATGATATGTATTTTACCCAGGCTGTTCTTAAGAAACTATCCCCTCAAGTTGAATATTGTTTTTAATGAGGGTTTTAAACTCCCATAATTCACCACATTTGCCAAGGCCTGTGACCAGCTAACACTTCCTTTGTTTAACCCAGTAATTAAGAATTTTATTTTATCATTCAGAATGATAAAATTTAAAAATGAAGTTATTCTGATATCAGGCTATCATAGCTACTAAAAAAAGGTATCATTAAGGAATAAATTCCAACTTGATACATAATCATTATAACTATTTGTATACAGTATAATTTTCAGCATTAGTCCATTATCCCAGGAGGGAAAATGAGCTTGGGTCTTTTTAAAATATTGGTATTCACTGCATCAAGTACTTTTGCAATAACCTGACCATTCAAATAGTAGCTAATAGATTAATTATTATTTAAAATAATAGCATAAATCTCATTTAGGTTTAAAAAATATATATCTGCTATAAACCAGAAAGGAATAAATTATAGCCAAATTCATCACAAAAGGTGGTTGTAATTTATCCTGGGTGGTAATTTAGAAAAACTTTTTTTTTTCCAGAGTAGTCTGTTTTTAATAAGACAACTAATATTGCACTACAGATATCAACTCAGCAGTTTCTCCCGGATGTATGTTAAAATATACATATATTTCTGTTTGATTACAATTTATACCACTATCTATACCAGAAATACCACCTACATATACAGACCTTGTACTAGAACGTACAATAACATTTGGCATTTTGAAGTACAAAACTCCAGGTTTCCTGATGCTCTGGATTTTATCCAAGTTTACATTATATTCGGTGCAAAAGACATATTTCATGATTTTAAGTACCTAAAATGCAGTAGTTTGTGATTTCCTTCTGAAATAAAGCTTTCTAAGTTATCTGATGCCTTAATTAACTTAGGACAGCCTGAAAGTAGGGATTTGTCCTGTTGTTCTGATATAGTAAAATAAAGTCACCTATTATCACATTCTGTGATTCTGTCTGTTGTGCACATGGCTTCAGATATCTCCTCCTTTTGATTGTGTTGGCTGCATTCACCACATTCGTCCATCTAGGCCCTGAGCATTTACCAGCTGTTTCAGTTAGCTTGAATCAGCACAGAATACTGACATTTCTAAAAAGCCAGCATCAATGATAACATGAGGGCAAAATATTTTTAGGTTATATAAGGACAGAAAATTGAGGTTTTTTTCTGTCATCAGGTAGTATCTAGATTACTTTGACATGCTATTTAAGAGTCACAAGATCATATTCATACAATGCAAGCCATTCATATAATTGTATTTTGACTTCTTGTAGGAATCTGAAGTGAAATATCAAATTTTGGACACTATATACAAACATGTCTCATACAAAAGCTGAGTGAGAGGATGTAGGTTCCAGCCTAAATTAAGAGACAAATGGGATAAGGGAACTACTTGGGACAGCATGTTCTAATGGAGGAAGGAGGTACCTTTCTTATCCTTCAAAGTAGATTTGAATACAGAATCCAAAGGGTCACTTGTCTTTTACTATGATTCTGTAACCCAGTTTTCAGCTAGGTAGAACTAACTATGGGTTATATTATTTCTGTGGATGTGATGAATATTCTTTCTAGTAAACCTTTCTGCTAAAATATATTTCAAGGTTATTAGATTGGGAAAGTGTGTCCTGCAAACAGGTGGACCAGAATGATACCTGGTACAGACAGGTGATGCATTGGATGGAGGAGGTCCTTCTGGGTGATCAGCCTTCTTGAGCTCATAGCTCTGGGAAGCACAAGTTTTCACAGGTAGAATTAGCTGCTTTCCTTTACTTCTTGTTTCCTTCCTGAGTGCAAAAGTTTTTATTAACCCTGCAATGGGCTGTGGTCCTATCAGGCCTGCAATTCATCAAAAGATAAATAGCTCTTATACCCAGCACTTGGACTGTGATTGTAATTCCATTACTGTGCTGAGAAAACTTGGGTGCAGACCAATGACATTTACTGTGCCAAGTTCAGCTATTGGAGAAGATAGTTTCTGAGCAGCTTATTATGAGACAATAAGAAAGCATGGTGCATGAAGAATATATGCAGGTTGTAGAGGACCTGCACCTGTGGCGGGGGCAGAGTGAAGTCTTTGTGCACAGACGTACCATCAAACACTTGTGGAATGCAGCAACTCTTTGGAGACCATAAAAGGGATGCCAGATTTGAAAGAAAGCAGGAGGATTCACTTGAAATCATTCAGAGATGTAGAGGATTAAAAAAAAAAAAATAACACCAAAAAACAAATAGGTAAAATTTCAAAATGTCTAACGTTTGTCCTGACGCTGGATTTTATATTCACTTGTCATGCTGACAAGTGCTGTCATGCTTGCATTTACTTATCTGCTCTTATAAATATTTTCACTATATGCTTATTCTTATTTAAAAAAAATAATTGAAAGAAATAATTGTTATCTCAGGAAGAAAACAGATGACAAACGTCACATTTTCATTGAAAGCTGTGTCATATATAAATTTGCAATATCTGCTTTTGTCCATTTTCTTCACCCAACCAGTTAATTAAACTGAGACATATCTATGTAATATTTGTAAGTTACTGAGCGCTCTGCGATAGTCCTGAGACTAACATTTATAGAGTTTAAGGTGATCTGATATATTTTAAAATAAGGTCAGAACAATGTTTCCTGTAATTTTCTATTTCACTTTACTCTGTAAGATTTCCAGGGTTTTTCCATCAAATTAGGAAATGCTGAATTAATGAGTTCAGAATAAAACTTGTCCAAAGTAAATTCCTAAAATATATATTATACGAGTTGCAGGCCCAAAACATCACCATTTTCACTCTACAGACCCACTCCTGTTGCACCTCTCTAGAGGCTAATATAGATTGAGCTTTGTATACTGTTTGTAATGCTCTACCATCCATAGTAGATGTAATGCACTATTCTCCTTTGCCCTCCATTTCTTGTTCAGAGGAGATCTGTAAAGTGAACTTTGAGAGATTTCTGAAAGTACATGATTCCTGGCAGAGATTATAGAGCTGGGTTGAATCCTAAACTAAGGACTTTACTATTTACTTTCCGTTCATATTAAACTCTCTTTCTTTTGGACTCACCTTGAAGAAAAAAAAAAGAACAAAACTTACTGTATGCATTATAATATTTCTATTGAATAATACCACCAACTTACACATTGACTGCACAAAATCTTCACTCATATCTCAGAAGAATTTCACTGCACCTGATATATCAGTTGTAAAAGCCACTGTCTTTAAATCTAGCTACCTAAACTGAATTATCTTTTACAAGGATGATAATAGGAAAACAGTCTTCTATGAGCACAGCACTCATACCATGACTGTTAGATCACTACTGGTCAATGGCCTGATTCATGTTTACCACATGCGTCTTGCATCTCCTTCTTTTGTGAGCTTCATTCATTTTACTAAAGATTTTTGCTGCTTTTCTTAAAAGTACACAATGAAGATGGTGCATCTCTTCAGGGTGTCTTGTTGACAATATCCAGGATTAAGATCAAATGATGAAGTATCCAAGGACAAATTCCAAGACAAATAAAAGGCATCTGAGATTGACCTGCATTCAGCAGGTCTAAGCAAATGACAAAAAGAAGATAAAAGGTACTTCCAAACAGCAAATACACAGTTTCCAGTCAGTTATTCCTATCCATATACAAATAAAGTGGTTCATTCTAGTTATGGGAATTTTTTAGAAATAAAAAAAAAATCTGAAAAGGAACATTGCCTTATCCTTACCAGGCATTTGTTAAATTATTATGAAATATTTGCTATCCACCAGTTGCTGTTTTCCTCCTTTCCTGGAGAATGATAGTATTCATTTTGTAACAGAGGTGGAGTTCCCATTGTCTACCTTGCTGTATCTCATCAATGTCAGAAATATTGAGTGTTGTCTTTTTTTTTTCTTTTTTTTTTTTGTAAGAATTCTACAATACCTGTCTAGAACAATATGATATAGTGCTCCATTTCTAAATAGTTAGGTTAGTCATGCCCAGCCCTATGCCCATCAAAGTGAATTTCTCTTAAACAAGTACTTTTTACTAATGTGCATAACCAGGTCAGGTAAATTCTAGTGTAGGGCCAGGTTCTAACTTAAATATTCTGCTATTTCTCCAGTTGATATAATTGAGAGTGGCACACACATGTCATTCAGCATGGCAGAAATTTCCTTACTTTTTAAAACTGCAGTTGGGGGAGCAAACATTTTAATGTATAGTGATATGTTCAGACAAGCACATTCAATAAAAAGTATTTGCCTTTTTTTTTTTTTTTCCAAAAAAAAGGCTGTCATTTTTATTTGTTGCTGTGGAATGATTATTTAACTTGATTCCCCGGTAGTTCATTCTTCCTCATTCCTTTAGAGGCTAACTTCATACATCTAGATTTATATAAATATTACATTTTTGTAGCACAAGTACTAAATGATGCTTTTCAAATTACAGTAATATATTGTATCCACCAATGTGCTTTATTTCTTGTTAACAAAATGGAAATGAGAATAAAGGGAATTGCATGACTGACTTCTTTGCTTTCTGAAACTCATTATATCAACTAATGTACATATGAAAATATCCTATTTATGTTATTCTGAGAATTTTTTGTCATGCATCTAAACCAGATTTGATGTTTTGGATATCAGTAGATGCAAAGTATCAGCCATAAATCACAACTTAATTTATCTTCAGACCCCAAAAGGCGTGAAAGCAATTATTAGGCAGAGCACGGATTTACAGACTTATTCATTATTCAAAGTGCATACTCTTCTTCCATAGGTTAACATTTGCTGTGTAAGGGAAGACCAGTGACTTTAACTTAAAATCATATTTTGCTCAAAAACTAATGAAGGCAATCTTTCTGCTTTTGTTCCTTTCGATGTTTTCTGTACCAGTACACTATTTTTTCATAGTCAGTTACTGAGAAAGAATAAAAAAAGGTTTAAGATACAGAAACTGACACTAGTGGGCACTCTTAATCCATAGAACTTCTGAAAACAATTATTCTGAAAAAAAAAAAAATAGATGTGAAAAGTCCTCCTAGTGCAAAGAGAGAAATTAATATCACAGCAAAAAATTACTGTGGACAAATACTGAATAGCAATATGTTGTTAAGTGTTAAAACCCAGGAATCCGAGCAAGTGAGATGGTAGTTTGTCTATCACTTTCTTCACAATGGTTCATTATACAAATGTCAAAGTTAATATCATTTACTCCTGTTTTAGATGCTACTTATATACCAGTATCAGAAGAACACTAAAACGTTGAAAGGAGGGAGCAACCGGGTAACTTTTGAGACACTGAATGAGTGAGAGAAAAGACAGTATAACTATCTATGCCAGAACTTTTCCTTCCACTTGCTGATGTACTTACCTGGAGCAGGATAAAGGATGATTCTGTGGCTTTGTGGAACACAAGATTGGTATTCTAACAGGGATGCCCTCTCCAACCTTAATTGTTTTTGAAGCTTTTACAAGTGTCCATCAGTTAGTTCTCCTCTGTAATTAAATATTACTGTTTGTCATTTTCAGGGTGCTTACGTGTTTCAGAAAGACTTTTCTTATTTTAATAAGCATAGTAAATAGGCTCATATTTACCTTATGTACACCATTCTGGAGGCCCAAGAAGTGCAGGGCTGTAATGTTAAGCAGTAACACAGATATTTGTAGTTATTTATTGCATTCATCTAACATAGATGGAAGGATCAGAGGGCTAAGACCCAAACGTAAATGTGAAGAATAAATGGGACATGTATGACGTTAGCATTGAGTAAGAAGAGTTCCAACAGTATTAAGAGAACAAAATGTCTCTGTTCCTTCTCATAAAGAGTAATTGAGTGAATCTTTATATGATGTTAGGTAGAAATTAATCCAAACTGAGTTCTTCATATTTCATGAATACTTTTGATTATAACTGTCTTGAAGAGTTCAACTTTTTATGCTGAGCTGCCTGTTGGCTGGAGACTGACAAATTATCCTGGAAAAAAAGGAGTCAAATCCTCACTCAGTAGTCTGCTGTCAACAGGATGGGTTTATGCCAGGGTATATGGCATCTGAGATAACAGACTAGTCAGAACCAATTGAAAATATTCATCTATAAAACTGTAGACTCCAAATGAGAACAATGAACTACCTGTGCAAAAGAGAAGTTAAAGAAAGAAGCCGGTCCCCAGACCACACTGATGGGAAAGGAGATTTGAAAGATGGTCTCTTATTGTAAGGAGGATAGTAGATGATGGGACACAGAATGGACTTACATGACATGGGCTGAGCTGACAGAGGGACTCTATGCTCTGAAAAAGGGATATCCTGCTCTTCCTCAAGGCTCATACTTGGGCCTCCTCTGTCCTTTTCCTTGCCTGACCACATGATACATCATTTCAGCTTACTAGTTTGGCAGAAAGCTAATCCAACAAGTGAAATAGAAATTAGTTTTCTGGCAGGCTAGTGAGCTGAATCAACTTGCTATGTGGTCCGGCAAATTTCAGCTCTGCCAAAAAAAGAAGGGGAACAAGATACCCATGAATCCAGAATGGTAAGAAGAAACAGAGGCATGGAGCTTCTTCCTTTGCAGTAGCAGAGAACATTAGCTTAACTCAAGCATCTTGATAAAAGCAAACTTAGGAGAGCAAGGGGAAGAAATGTAAAAAAGACTCCACTCCCCATTTTAATGTCCATACAAAAAAACTTGAAAATTCACTGTTTAAAAGTTAAAGTTAAGAAATGTGACTACAGAATTTCCGCACTATGTTTGTGTTTCTTGCCTTCATGGGATGCTAAATTTCCTTAAGGACTTCAACCTGTATCTAGAGCTTGCCATGCAAGGAGCAGTCTGGGAAAACAAACACATGAATGAACAAAAAAAAAAAAAAAAAGAAAAAAAAAGAAAAGAAATATATCTATTTTGGGAGTTTGGAAGTTTGCTATGAGGTATACATATCAAAACAGAACTGTACTGCTGATAAACTCATCCCTGTGGTGTTCTAGTCAAAGAGGAGGCTTATATCACATAATAAAGAACAGTAAGATCAGAGATAAAACAAGTGGTTTTTTTTTTCTTTCTGTTTACTACACATCACAAAGTTATTAAGATATCTGCTATATGAAATGCCAGTCTTAGAAATGTCCTCTCAAAGTAAATCACTGTTGGGCCAGTCTTGTGACTTCCCCAGTCAGAAATATAAATTTTGCAATTAGTAACAAATAATTATGATATGCTTATATTGAGTAAGAAAGTTGCTGAAGAAAGAGTAACCCCACTAACATTTCTATGGCAGAAGACCTTTCTGTAACTACCTGCATCACACCATAAATTAGTGACAGATGTGGAAACATGGTCTGTGGACTCCAAAAGTAATGCATATCCACCAAGACACAAATCCCAATATAGTGAAGTGTTTTGTCATGGTCTTGCTTCATTAGTGTGCTGTAGAAGTTTCTGACACTATTGGAAAGGCTGCCTCAGACACTGCTTGTAGATTTGGGAGAGAAATCTAATTTCTGTCCCTAAAGTACACTGAAATTCTGCTTTTCTCTGTTATCTTGTTTAGACTTAAGTCTATGAGATCCTATATTCCTTTAACTATTTTAGTTATTCTGAATAACTGTTAGGATAAGTCTCAGATTTGTTTCTTTCACTGGATTCCCCAGTGCAAGAGAGAGATGAAGCGAAGGTCCACTGAGATGATTAAGGGACTGGAGCATCTCACATATCAGGAAAAGCTGAGATAGCTGGGACTGTTTAGCCTGGTTCAGAAGAGAAGGCCTAAGAGGATGTCATCCAAGTGTATAAATATCTGATGGAAGGGTATAAAGAAGACAGAGACAGACTCTTTTCAGTGGTGCTCAGTGGCAGGACCAGAGGCAAAGGGCATAAACTGAAACACAGGAGGCTTTTCCTGAACATCAGGAAACACTTTTTATATTGTAAGGGTGATTCAGTAGTGGCACAAGTTGCCCAGGGAGGTTGTGGATTCTCCACCTTTGGATATATTCAAAAGCTGTCTGGACACAGTCCTGGGAAACCAGGTCTAGGTGACCCTATTTGAGCTGTGATGTTGGACAAGATAACCTCCAGCTGTCACTTCCAACCTCAACCATTCTATGATTCTTTGATTCACATAATTATTGAACAACATCTATATAGTGGAGGTGAGGTATCTAATTCACGTGTTTTGCAAAAGGAATGATGTTGAAAGAAGTCACTGATTATATTAATGAGGGACATATATTACAGAGGGGACTTTGAATGAAGGTTAGTACCATAATAGTACGTGGAGGCACAGTGGCATAAATATTATAATTATTACTGCTATTGTTGGAGACAAGACTAATCCCATTGCATCTTTTAATTATTTTTTAAAAAATATGTTACACTAGAAAATTAGTTTTGCATGGGCATTTGTTTGCTTTCTTGTAACTGGAACATTGTCTTGATTAACTGATCAAAAATACCGTAATAAAAATAAAAATTTTCTCTTTTGTTTTGTACCAAGGGATTTTGGACTGGTATAAAATAGATTACATTATGTAAATGAACTGCTGTGCAAATAATCTTGCCTAATTAAATCTGTAACTATAAACTATAATTGTTTAAACAAATACATCTACCCTATTTTTATTGTGTTGAATATAAAATAACACTGATAAAAATTCACATCTAACACATATTTGAGAATTTTTAACTTGCTATACTGTAGCAGGTTTTTTTAAGCTAATTTTTTCATAAAGCAGAAATTTCTTTGATGGTCATATGGAAAGGCCTTACTGCAGTTTTATTTATGTTATTTGAGGGAAGGCAATTGATTAGATTTAAATAAGATAGGTAAATAAACAGTTAAATCTCTATGAAGACCTACTGATTTGTCTCTGACAGTATCACCTAAAGAAATGGAACCTTATTAAATATTAAAAGGTTATTCTATATACGGGAACAAAGTTAGAATTGATGCATTCTCTATTGTTTCTAATAAGAAACTTATTTTGTAGAAGCCTGAAATTCCAATTTCTTCCAAAGTAAATAAGTAGACAAGCAAATAGCACATTAATTAAGATATTTCTGTGTAAACTTTTTACTGTTGCAGTCTTTTTATAGGCTGCTTCTTCATTTACCTTCTGGGATGTTTGTTAGTTACATGGGATCCTGCAGGGCTGACTGCTGAGATTGGCTGCGCAGAAATCCACATCAAACTTTAAAAAACAGCCATCTGAATTCCCTTTTTCTTACAAAAAACGGACGTAGAAGATGAGAGCTTGTACCCAGCTAGGTCTGAACACAACATGCTTGAACTCAGAACCATTCTAGTTATAGTAGACTAGACATAATTATACTGAACATTAAATGAGTCTCTAAGTTAAATGCTGTTACCTTCCCTTCCTGGTATGAGTAGAATTCTGGTTTTCAGGAGCTTCCAGGAAGTTCTATCAGAAGTCAGGAGGAATTAACTTGCTTTCTATTGATTCAGGTTCGACATTATCCCAATCCATGGAAGAACGCAATTTAACTAGTTATTAAAACAGGTCTGCCTGCTACAGCCTGTACCAGTAGCTTCAATTGCTTTTAACATTGACTTGAATTTTGTGGTAAATTTTTCCTTAGAGAAGCAAGGCTTTTACGTTATAAATACTATGTTGTCTATTGGAAGTTCTTCTGTACCACTGATACTGGTGCCATGCAACTGAACTCTGAACCCACTATTAGCGGCCAAGAAATAGTAACAAATAGCTGTATGACATATATAATCAATATCTACATCTATAGAAAATAATCAGATTATTTTTTTTTAATATTACAAATGTTTTTAATTTGTCATGTTATTTTGTGATTTATTTTTTAAAAAAAAAAAACCTCAGTTGAAAGGATTGTTTTTCAGCATTTCAATTCCTTTTGTTTCACTTGCTACTGTATGTATCAGAATATCCTTAGTCTATATTTGTTTCTAAGTCTGTATCCCTTTGGAATACATTTCATTTAGCCCTTGCAATGTATCATGCAGAGGTTTCAGTCCACTTTGCAGTCATATATTTCACTGGTCTATGTGTGGGTTTTTTTGTTTGTTTTGTTGTTAATACATCTCAGTATTTTAAAAGGTTATTGATAAGTTTACCTGTTTTTTTGCATCATTGGCTTCACTTAATATCAAATGCACAGTTCAACCAACTCACTTGGTTGAATTTGAACAAAAAAATTGGAGCAAAACGATTTGTCAATATCTATTATGACAGCGAAGCAAAGTCGTTTTAGAAGATATTATACATCTGTCTGAACATTAGGTAAAATACTATGCAAGTAAGGGAGGTAACAAGACTCTTAAACTTGTAAAAAAATATTCAACTTTACTGAGATCAGATGCTTCTCTTAGCATAAATAGAAATGAAAAAAAAATGTATTAATTAACTTATCTTTCAGACATCATGCATTTTTGCACTACATTGGCTATTTGGCCAAATATTCTCACTATCTAAAATGCTGTATTAGTTTTTGGATTTGTTTTAAATTGAGCTTTACAATGCACCTATGACTTGTTAATTTCACATGGAGTAAACAAGGAGAACCAACTACAAAAATAAGTTCAGAAAATTCTGCGTGTAAATCTTTGTTCCATTAGAATCAAAATAAACTTTACCCTTTCACTTTTGATTTTTAAATTTTAATTTCAAGTCAAAGTTGTGATGTTCTGGGTGTTTGCCACTGTGCTGATGCCATAGTGCATTATATAATTGAACAAATTATAAAAAAAAAAAAAGCAACAAAACAACTCAAACCCAAAATACTCAAAACCCGTCAAAGTAAATCATTAAAGTATTTTGCATATGTATCAAGAAAAATAATCAAATCAAGCCCTAACATTCAATGTAGGGTTGGTTCCCCAAAATAAATCAAAGCATCATCAATTTTTCATTGCTTTGATTATTATTGAAATGAAGGAATCAGTGATGGTGTACAATGGATTGTATTGTTGTAGGTGTAGGTGTTGTAGGTGACCCTGCTCTGGCAGGGGGGTTGGACTAGATGATCTCCAGAGGTCCCTTCCAACCCTAACCATTCTGTGATTCTGTGATTCTGTATATATATAAGCACAGGAATTGATTTATTTAACCAATATTCACACCAAACATTGGTAAATACTCTAGGTAAGACATTGGATCTTTTTGACATATTCTAATATTATAGTCTTGTTTGCATAAAAATAACAAAAATATCCCAGTCCTCACCAGTAAAAGATCCCATTTGATTTATAGACCAGTTTCTACATAAGGAATTATATTTTGACATTCCATTGCCATTTACAATTTATTTTTTTCCATGAGAATGACTAGGCTCTGTCCTATGAAAGTTATTTAGATGTCTTTTTTATTTTCCCTTTAAGATGCAAGTTTAAGAAAATAGTCTTCTGTGTTGGCAAAAAGGTTTAAGAATTTGTTATTCATTACTGAAAATAAAGACTAACTTGAATCTTTAAGGAAATTGATTAGTTAAACAGTTAGATTAGAAATTGATTACTTAACCAATTAAATTTTATATTAAAGTAGTTGCAGGGTTTGGTTGTCCTATTTTCAATCCATAGCAAGCATATGACTCCAATATTCTTGGCTACTTGAGCTATTTTTAACTTTTTCGTTTTAAGGTTATATCACTCATCTATGAAGCTATGAAGTCAAAAAAGTCTCTTAAAATTAAGTCTTTAGGGAAATAATTAGATAACAGATTGGGGTTTATGGAATATGTTTTCTGTAGTTATTTGATTCTGAGGTAGAATTCTGATCTTAAGCATATACAGAAAAATACTCTGATGCAATAAATTACATATGATAGGTAAGTTAAGTGCTGAGTAAATTAACACAAATTAACTGTCTTCATTTCTGTCATGCTGTGATACAGATCAGAGCCAGCATTTCACATTCTCCCAAGGCCTAAAAAATCTTCAGTGAAAAAAGTCCCCACAAAAAGACCTTAAAATTCATCCTCCTGCATGTATTCAAAATGTCTTATTAGCATCATTCGCTGAATCGATGCTAATAATGTATCCACTGGAACATGGGAACTACTGGTGATGAGGATGATGATTATGTTTGGCTTTTACAGTTTCAGTACACATTTTGAAACTAAGAGTGTCTTGCATACTAAAAAATGATTATTTTTTGTAATGAAGTTTTTTCCTATGTGAGATTTAAGACCAAAACTCCATGAACATAAGATGCACAGGAGATCAAATTCTATTCCTGCCTCCACCAAAGTCGGAAGAACAGAGAATGGCTGTCAACATATCATTTGACAGTAACAGCCAAGCAAGGATGATGTTAAACTGTCAGAAACCTAGAATTTCAAAAATGTGTATGAGTTTTATTTCTAATTATGTGCCATCATTTTAATTGTGTCGAGTAGATCTAATTCCAGTTTAGTAGTGTTAGTTGATCATTCTAAGATCATTTACCATCCTTTGAGCTGCACCCCCTGTGCCCATATTTCTGTGACTAAGAGTTTTTCTTGCCATTAATTGGAGAGCTATCTTTATAATTGCTATGTAGACTTCACATAAAGTTACGAGTTGTGCCTATAACCTCCTAATCTTTTTTTTTTTTTTCCTTATCCCATGTGAGTGGATTCTGAAGAATAATTAAAGTGTCATAATTGTTCCTAATATTCACTAAAGTACTGAATTATTATGAAGAAGATAAAGTACTTAATTTATCTGGTTTTTGTTTTGGTTTTTTTGGGTTGGTTTTGGTGTTTGGTTTTGTTTTTTGTTTTTTTTTTAAGTGTATATTTTTAACGTCATTGCTTTTGTTTTTATCATTGTTACTATGTGTCTGTGAGGATGGAGGCAAACTGACTCCAACCTCCTTTTCTCATGTTTCCAAATAGCTAATTTGGATAATGTTTTTGTTAAATGATGAAAAAAGGGTGTATTAGCTTAGATGTCTCCTCACATCTTTATACCTGAGAAGTGCTGTCCCCTTTTTTTTCTCATTATTTCTTTGCAAGACAAGACAGAAAAGTTCTTCAGTTCTAGCATCTAAAATGTAGAGGGAAGTTACCGATCATTTGTATGAGCTATTTGTAGTATATATAAGGAAGAAAAAAGAAGTTGTCAGAAGGCAGGCTATTTCAAATAAAGGTGAGTTAAGTATAGTCAAGGTAAACTACCACTATCATTTCTGTATAATGTATAGTTAAATGTGATCTGTCCTAAGCGGATGACATCAAGCTGAGTGGTGCAGTTGATATGCTTGAGGAAAGAGATACAATCCAGAGGGACCTTCATAAGCTTCAGGAGTGGGCCCTTGTGAACCCCACGAGATTCAACAAGGCCAAGTGCAACATTCTCCACCTAGGTCAGGGCAACCCCAGTATCAATACAAGCTGGGGGTTGAAGGGATTGAGAGCAGCCCTGTGGAGAAGGACTTAGGGATATTGGTACATGAAAAATTTAATATGAGCCAGCAATGTGCACTTGCAGCCCAGAAAGCCAATCATATCCTGGGCTGCATGAAAAGAAGTGTGGCCAGCAGGTCAAAGGAGGTGACCTCCCCCTCTGCTCTAGTGATACCCCGCCTGGAATACTGATTTCAGCTATGGGGTCCCCAGCACAAGAAAGATGTGGACCTGTTAGAACGGATCCAGAGGAGGGCCACAAAAAAGGCCAGAGGGCTGGAACACCCCCCATATGAGTAAAGGCTGAGAAAGTTGGAGTTGTTCAGCCTGGAGAAGAGAAGGCTCCAGGGAGACCTTACTGCATCCTTTCAATACTTAACAGGGGCTTACAAGAAAGATGGAGAGAGACTATTTACCAGACCTGAAGTGATAGGACAAGGGGAAACAGTTCTGAACTGAGAGTAGATTTAGATTGGACATAGGAAAGCAATTCTTTATAATGAGGGTGGTAAGAAACTGCAACAGGTTGCCCAGAGAAGTTGTGGATGCCCCATCATTGGCAGTGTTTAAAGTCAGGTTGGATGGAGCTTTGAGCAACCTGATCTAGTGCAAGATGTCTCTCGCCATAGCAGAGGGGGCTGGAGTAGGTGTTCTTTAAAGGTCCTTTCCAATCCAAACCATTCTGTGATTCTATGATTCTATAAGGATTGGAGAAAAGTTGTTGTAATTGGAAAAAAAAAAAAAAAAAAAAGCTAAACAACCAGAAACAACACCAAAAACATTTAATACTTAATAGGTTATCTAAAACCACTGAGCACTAATACTCAAAATGCTACATAGAGCTATATATCTGTGTCTGCTTACTATTCATAGTTAATTAAACCTGTTAGCAGTAAAGAATGCCCATTGACTTTTTCTCATGCATAAGCCTTTAATCACCTAATTGTTGGTGGCATGCTTTCTCAAGGAGTTTCATGGTATGTATCTGTCAAATATCTCATGTGTCAACATAGACAGATATTTTTTTTTTTACCTCTCATATTGTTTGAATATTTCCTGGTTTTCAAGCCTATGGAATCTAACAACTTTGTTTTACTCTAGTCTTAAGGACTTTTCATGCTGTTTTTACAGATGTGAAGAGCTACTAATTCGATACCTGAATTATTTTCTGAAAAAAGTAAACAACCACAGTAGCTTACTAAAACAACCACAGAATTATTTTTAATTTTATTAATTTATTTATTTGTTGGAAGAGGAATTAAACTTACAGTACAACAAAACCATTTTTATGCACATAAAATTAACAAGCAATAATTTCAAGAATACCGGAGTTAAAATTTACATGCATTTTATCATTGCTGGGTTATTTTGTGTTAGGAAAGGAAGCATCTTAAAAGAAAAACAAGCTGCGTAAAGCAAAACTTTTCCTGCCCTGAGCTTTAGTGAAGCCTGACACTCTTCAATACGTTCTACTACTTTCTCTTCATCCTTACAAAATTTTTGGGCCCACTCCTTCCCAGGCTGGGAAGGGGCACAATCATATTTTTGCAGCAGTTTATCCATGGAAATCCTGTCCATGACGCCATTTTTTCTGTTGCATTAAGGGGCAAAGTAGTTTTGGCAGAAAATAAACCCCCTTGTGTTCTAACACTCCTCACCAAGATGGGAGGCTCGGTGCAGCTAGGTTTAAATTCTGAGTGGTGCCCAATTCACCACTATCAGTCCAGGCGCATTTAATATATTGAACTGTTACAGTTTGGGATACACTAATAACAGACTGCACCTTCAGCCCAGTCGTGCTCATGAACTAACTCGGCCACCCTTTGGTCGCATTCAATGAGAAAACCCAACCAACTAGCTGCCTGCACAGTGCAGTTTATTTAAACAACAGATGCACAAGTTCTTTTCGATTGCCGATGACTGTGACTGTCTGCAAAGCACGTTCAAATACTAAAGATACTAGCAATATAGCTCGGTTATATATGCATTTAGTTATAAAACCTCTCTATATAGAGATGTCTAAGTTCCCCGGGAAAGCACTTGGTATAGCCCAGTGTTCGAATCTTCACCACAAGCATCCTTATGGGAGAAAGAGAGGCTCAGCCCGTCAATTGGTCCCGGAAGTCAAGGCGGTCTTTGATGGAGTTCTCCTCGACTTGTTCACAATGGTGTCTTCCCTAGCATCCCCCCTTTCTTGGGCTATTTTTATACTATTTTTTATCTTCAAAGTGGAGTTTGAGTGACTCTAGTCGTAAATACTTTCATTATGATTGGTGTAAAACTTTCTCGCCTCTCATTTAAAGGTGTATTTTATGAAAAATTCAGGGTGCAGACTAAAAACCCGACAGATCGTTTACTCAGGGTAACAAGTAGGCAGTTTATCATTTCTATAAGACCTTTGAGGGCTCCATTTGGTCCTCAAGTTCCCAGTTTATCACAGAGTTTTAGCTGCGGTGTCTCCACTCCGCTGCATCCTTCGCATTGTTTTTCTTCCGTGGTGCCATCTCGTTCCCGTGTTTGCTGGATTATCACAGGGTTTGGCCTTGGAGTCTCCACCCCACTCCATTCCCAGTGTTGCTCTGTAAGCAACATTGTACAGGGAATCACAGATATAGAGGATTCTTCACATACCAGCTGCGGCTGTATTTTACCCTAAAAGCCTTCTAATTTTATACCTTTCCTTAATGTGTGACCAACGATGTATTATTGATCATTTTTAGTAATCATTCCACAGAGTGTGAGTCTGAGGAACTTGAATATCACCCCTTGGCCCGAGAGTGGGGGTTCCATGTGAGTATGGTTAGGGCAATCAAGGCCTTTTAGTGTACTAACTTACTTTACTATAGCCACACATTGCAGAAGGTAAACAAATAGGTTTTGTTAAATGTCATGACACCTCTATACAGCTGACTATAACAATTAAACATGGAAACAGTCAGAAATCACTGGAGGGGATGGACTTTATATTCAAGGTAATATTTGATGCCTCACAAAATAGGGCATGCTCAGTAGATTGTACAAAATTACTTTGCAACTTTAATGATGCAGCCAGTAACACTAAACTTCGGTGCTGAATTGCTTTGTTCTGTTCGCAGTGCTTTGTGTTTTTTCTTCCTGTTGCAAACAACCTTAATGAGTACTACTTTCTATATTCACTATTATGATGAACAAGAGAAAAATAAAATCAGATGAATTTTGAAAAATTGGAGCAGAAGGGACTTTGCAAAAAAAAATTATCTCAATTTGGATTTTTCTAAAGTTTCTGGTCCCTAACTCCATTCATGCTTAGTATTTCAGCAGTATAAAGTGTGTAGAGAGTTGTACTAAAAAGGTAACTAAAGATACCCAACAGTAAGTTTTTGTCCATTTGTAAGGTTTTGGGTTTTATTTATTTTGAAATTGTTTATGCCTCTATCATGAATGCATTTTGCTGCAGAGGTAGTAAAAAAAAATGCATCCTTCCATAGCCTTTATGGAGGGCACATCTCAAAATTATCTTGCTTTGCTTTAAGATTTTAGGTCAAGATGCAACTCAGGTAGACAAAGCTTTTATGCATAACAGGGATATGGATACAAAAGCTGTTTTAGTCTGACTGCATTCTTTTTTGGAAGTCCCCATAAGCAAAAGACAGGGTGGGACTGAGCTGCCCAGAGCAGCTGAGCAGACAGTTCAGTGGCAGGTGGAAGTATTTCACTTTCAGCAGGCTTGTGCAGTGACCAGTGCTAGCTGGACATACTCTTTCAAATATATAAGGCCACAAACATCTGAACATTTTTGCTACTGAAGGACTTTGTAACAATTGCCTGAAAACTCTTACAATGAGCACTTCTATGCAGAAACATTTATTTTTAAAATAATCCTATAAAAAAGAAATAAATCAAGTTATCAGTATTCCTTTAGAACTGGCAAATATGAACATTTTAAAATAATTAGAGAATTCCATTGAAAGGTGACTGCGTGAGCCAGGTCTGGCCTCGGAGACTGTTTCTGCAGCAATTACTCAGTGCTCAATAAAGAAGAGCAATTACTGATAAAACTCCCTCTTCCTAATAACATACACACATATTGTTCTTGCTGAGTTCCAGAATTAAGGGCCTTTTACAAGCCTCTTGACTAGCTGGCTTTAGCTGCTACATGTATTTAACTAGAGGTGATAATGAGAAAGCAGCAAAGGGTGCAAAGAATTGTCATCATGTATTTCTTCCTATGCTTCATGTATTCCTTAGTCAGCACCTATCATTCATGCTACCAGTTAAAAGGATACTTTTAAAGGGTTCTTATGAAAATACAGAGGCAAAGGTTTATTTTTGTCTGAGATTTTTGTTGAGCTTTTCTGTTAAATGTGTAGGAAAGACAGAGTTCATCTCATGCATGCTATTACTAAGTGTTGAAATTGTTATGAGTGAGTTTTGCATGTAACTAAGAGCCACGTGTACTGTCAGAGAGACTGTAGAAATGAAACTGATTTGTGGAAATTAGTTCAAATTGTGCCTACACATTTAAGATCTCTAAAGCTGAGGGTGGCAAGCTTGCAGGCTAAGATCCAAAGACACAGGTATCATGATATTCATATATTCAAAGTCTAATTTGACAGAAAATAAAATACAGGAACGTGGTTCTACAATCATACATATTTTTTGTCATAGGGTTGCTCAAAAATAGTTGCTGGTAAAATAGGACTTGTACTGTGAAAAAAGAATAATACTTTTAGTCAGTCCTTTGTTAATGTAACAACTCTCAGTTTCATCAGATAGGAATGACATCCCCAGGGATTCCTCTGACAAAGGGGTCCCTCAGAACCAGAAGATCATCCAATTACAATTTCATAGAGTCATAGAATGGTTTAGGTTGGAACAGACCTTAAACATCATTTAGTTCCAAACCCCCTGCCATGGGCAGGGACATCTACATCTAGACCAGGTTGCTCAAAGCCCCATCCAGCCTGGCCTTGAACACTTCAAGGGATGGGGACATCCAGAACTTCCCTGGGCAACCTGTTCTAGTGTCTCACCCCCCTCAGAGAGAGAGAGATTCAAAGAAACTTACAGCAAAGATGACTGACTAAAGACAGAAGTCTCTTAGTGTGTTAGTAGAAGAGAAAGAAAGAGTGCGTGTGTAAGAGAGGGAGTAATGGCAAAATAGGTTGTCTCTTTTTCGTATGAGCAAAGTAAGGATTATACCTGCCCTTAAGTTCTGTGGTCAGTGGAGTCAAGGTCCCTGGTGCTGGGCTTGGACCTGCTTGTTTTGCATCCTTTCTTCTTTTCCTCTCTCTCTCTCTGCCTCCTTTTTCCTATGTGCAAACTCTGTAGAATCACAGAATTATCTAGGTTGGAAAGGACCTTTAAGATCATCGAGTCCAACCATTAACCTGACACTGCCGATACCACCACTAAACCATATCCCTAAGCACCATGTCTACCTGTCTGTTAAATACCATTTGTATGAAACAAAAATCTTACACTGATTTTTATGGAGTCTTGTCAGATTTTCATGTGTTAAAAAAAAAGGAGGCTCTTAAAAGCTCTGTTCTGGGCAGTACCAGCAAAGAATAGAAGATTACTGTTAAACCTGGACTGAGTATGGGAAATAGCATATGGCTGCTTCTGACATCCAAAACACAGTTCCAGAGAGCTAGTACCTTGGAAATCCTTCCCAGAGCAGGATCATCAAGAGCCACCAGCTTTCCCTATATCCTTCTAGGTA
Source organism: Charadrius vociferus (assembly GCF_000708025.1). Classification (NCBI taxonomy): domain Eukaryota; kingdom Metazoa; phylum Chordata; class Aves; order Charadriiformes; family Charadriidae; genus Charadrius; species Charadrius vociferus. Next base: position 964,039 of record NW_009648470.1, on the reverse strand, counting down.
CTGGCAGTTGTCCACAGAAGGAAGCTATAGTATTATGCCTAGAAGGAGGACTGAATGATCATGCTTTCCCACTCCCGGTCCATCATATATACCGCCACTCCTGAGCTAGCACAGAGAGCAGCCAACTGAAACAGAAGCATTTGAGATTTACAAAAGATCAAGCCCATCTACTCTTCTCTATTGCTGACAGCTGCTACCCAAGAGCCGCTCTTACTGTTTCACAGAATCACCAAATCTTCAGAGTTGGAAGGGACCTCTAAAGATCATCTAGTCCAACTCCCCTGCTAAAGCAGGATTGCCTAGAGCACATTACTCAGGACTGCATCCAGGCAAGTTTTGAAGATCTCCAGAGAAGGCGACTCTGCAACCTCCCTGGGCAGCCTGTGCCAGTGCTCTGTCACCCTAACCATAAAGAAGTTTTTCCGTGTATTTGAATGGAACTTCCTATGTTCCATCTTGTGCCCATTTCCCCTCATCCTGTCACTGGGAACCACTGAAAAGATTCTGGCTCCTTCCTCGTTCAACCCACCCTTTAGACACTTTTATGCCATAATAATTTCTCCCCTCAGCCGCCTTTTCTCCAGGCTAAAGAGTCCCAGCTCTCTCAGTCTTTCTTCATAAGGGATATGCTCCAATCCCTCAATCATCTTGGTTGCCCTTCGCTGGACTCTCTCCAGCAGTTCCCTGTCCCTCTTGAACTGGGGAGCCTAAAACTGGACACAGTATTCCAGTTGTGGCCTCACCAGTGCCAAGTAGAGGGGAAAAATGACCTCCCTTGACCTACTGGCCACACTCTTCCCTATGCAGCCCAGTTTAACCCTTGCAGCTTCACATCTGACCTTCTGCTTCAACCAGTATGGCTGTAAGTCAGTAAATCACCAGGGTGCAACATGGGAGTGCTGCTTACAAGATAGACTGATAAGCTTGATCTTTATCGTTTCAGCTTGGTAAAAAAAGTGTTTAGAGTTAAGAAAGGGGGATATGGAATTAATCCATAAATTACCAACAGTGTTAAGGTTTTCAAAGATACTTTTGTTTGCTTTCTTTTTGTTCTTAGGCTTTGTCTTTGGTAACTTAATTGTATGCTTCTATGTGTGAGTAAAATTTCTTGCAGAAAACCTATAACAGTGTCAGAAAACAGCATAATGTTATTAGAAAAGTAATAAAATAATCTTTGTATCTCTATTTATGTCCACCCCATTTTGCAGCTCATGAACTGCGGCTGTTGTAGTCTAGCAGTTACTTTATTTTTTCGAACCAGTATCTTATTACTTGCAACACTGACATTTTAATTCTCAGAAATAAATAGACAGTAACATATATTTAACAGAAGGAAACATTGTCACTCTCATGTTTTGCTCTGAAGGTTATTTTTTAGAGGTTTAGGAATTCTTGAGGAAAAGTAAAAGAAAAGAAACACTGAAGATTATTAATGCATACCCCAGGCACCTCATTCTTCTTCCTGCTAGTTGTGAATAGGAAAACTCTGAGACTGCCTGACTTAATGGATTGATGACATCTCTGCTCATCTATGTAGAAATGCTTCTAATCTTGCAGTAATATATATTACACCAGTTACAATCAACAGTAGAGGTCAGAGATTGTCCCCCTCCCCCGCCTTTCATTATTATTATTTATTTATTTAATATGTAGCCTAATGGCCTGTGAGAAACAAACTATCTGGGAGTGTTTTATGAAACCAAACACAATTTCTAAGCAATATGGGCTCTCCTAGAAATAAATAGCCAATACTATTTACTGAGAAGTATAATCTGAATCTTATGGAAGGCTAATTGGGGGTGACAACTTGTTGAACGCTTTGCAGAATTTTTGTCATATTTTCTGAAGACTGGAGTTTCTAACCACTTCAGCATTTTTATTTCTGGACATAGTAGAAACTTCAAAGTGCATGTGAACTAAAAAAATGTAGAAAATAAAAAGAGTTCACAGAGCATATTCTGAAAAGAGAAATAAATAGTAATAATTGCATATTTAATAATCAGGCAGTGTGGGACAGAAATGACTTGTCTTTTTCATAGCGAATTAAGAAAGTAAAAAACCCCAACATAACCACCCAACCAAGTGAACAACAAATAACAAAAAACCCCAACAATTTCAGGATTAAACATGAACACTAAAACATCACTCAAAATTTTTGAGCTAACTTTTTTCAGCCAACTTTTTAAATGTCATGGAAAGAAGTCTGTCATTAACTTAACTCACCAAATTAGAATTTTAATGTATTTGTGCCAAAAGAAGAAGTATATGTGCTTCCAAGAGCCAAAATCTACAGTAATATCTGATTATATATATTAGAGAGAAGCTTTTTTTCTTCTTCATTTTTTCCTCTAGGGAAAATCATTGGTCTTCTGCCATTTCGTCTTGAATGTTGTAATCATCTAGATGTTGTTTAAAATATAATATCAGCTATTGATTTCTCTTTGAATACTACTTATTCTCAGAAAAATAACAAAGCAAACCAAATTAAGCTGGTTATTTTATTTTCTCAAGCAATGTTTTGCAATAAAACAGCAAAAAGTATCCAAACAGTGCTTAATATTTTTCTATGTTTTGTTTTTATCTTTTTTTTTTTTTTTTTAAATACCAGTAAACACAGGGAAGGATATGAAGTGGGTTAAATACACAGTAAGATAGCTTTTATGAAGCAGAGGTCATTAGTTACAGTCTGTTTTTATAGAAATAGGAATAAAATCTAATTTAAACTTTAAAGAACATCTGCAGCTGAATTTAAGTATTTACGCAATAAAAACTTTTTAATTAAAAAAAATCTTTTTAATTATAAAAATTTTTAATTATGATCCGAATATGAAAACAGAGATGGGGTCTTTCAAAGAAGATGTGAATAACTGCATCAAGAACTGTGTGGGATTTTGCATTTTCTTACGTGGCATATGTGAATCCTCACTCATTATATCTCCTGCATGCACCTATTGGTGCTAAATGCATCTAAATCTAAATTTGCTAGGTGCTTTTTATTCAGGTTGTGCATCAATTTGCTGTGTATGGAGAGGACAGGAGAGAAGGTAAAGATTGCCCTGATCCAGGTGAGATGTCTTTTGGTTACCTTCTAGCTGGCGAACCAGGTTATGCCTCTCAAAAGCTGGAGTAAAATGGTGTAACGGGTGTATGCTAGACTTGGGAACTGATGAACATTCTTAAATCGTTTAGGTTAAGTGTGCAGACACACAAAAATGTGTCTGCTTTAGGATTTGTCTCACCTATCATATGCCTACTACAAGTGAACAAGCCACCATATCTCCATAATCAACGGGGAGAAATAGCCTGGGTTAGAACAGGATTCATCTAATCCATATTAAACACCTCCTTTAAGTTAAGATGAATTTTGCCTTGAAAGTGTTGGTTTTTATTTATTCACTGTATAGAGTGACTCATTCATATGTAGGCATCAACAGCTCAGGTGTCTAAATCTGAAGAAAAGTTTTTATTTTATCTCTGATATCATGGGAGATTAGTCAAATGGCAAAAAATCCTTTAATTGCTATTGTAGCCCTGTATTGCTGTATTGCCATTGCTAGTCACTAATTGCACTAGGTCTGTCTGGGATGGAGTTAATTTTCTTCCTAGTAGTGATTATGGTGTTGTGTTTTGGATTTGTGATTAAAATAGTGTTGGTAACACATCACTTTTCACTATTACTGAGGAGCACACTGTGTCAAGGTCTCCTCTGTTTCTCACATTGCCCCACCAGTGAGCAGGATGGGGTCGCACAGTAAGTTGGGATGGGACACAGCTGGGACAGCTGACCCCAACTCTCCAAAGGGTTATCCCATACCATATGATGTTGTGCTCAGCAATAAAAGATCAGGAGGAGGAGGAGGAAGGGGGAACATTCAGAGTTATGACATTTGTCTGCCCAGGTAACTGATACATGTGATGAAGCCCTGTTTTCCTGGGAATGGCTAAACACTTGCCAGCCGATGAGAAGTAGTGAATAAACTCCTTGCTTGCATGCACACCTATTAAACGTGCAAACCTATTAAATTACCTTTATCTCAACACATGAGTTTTCTCTCTTTTCCATTCTAATTATCTCCCTCGTTCTGCTGGGGGAGTAGATGAGTGAGTATCTGGGTAGGTGCTTAGCTGCTGTCTGGGATCAACCCACCACACTAGCCATAAAGTCTTTATTGAGTTTGCAGTGTCCCAGGACTGTCAGTCCTTGTCTGCCTGACTTTCTGAAAAAGAATATTGGCTCATTTGCGTTACTTCTGTTTGTCTTTCATGGTGGAGCCATAGTTTCACATGGCTAGCAGTAACAAGCAGTTATTCTGTGCAGATTGAGATATTTATGACTGTAACATAATGATGTAGTGGTGTGAGAACAGAGGCCTTGAGGAGTGGAGACAGGATGAGGCCCAGAAGAGTGCAGGTGTTGGGTGATAAGACAACAACTCATCAGTGCTCTATCAAAGAAATGCAGACCTAGAGTTGGATGAAACTAGTCTTAATGGAACTGAGGATAGCAAAGTAGTATGTAACGCACATTAAGGGATACCACACACAGGAAATGCAGATGTAACAGGAAGCTGCAGACAAACAAACAAACAAGAAAAGCAGGATGTAAAAGCAAGTTAGAAAATATACAGAAAATAGTGCCAGGTGAATCCTAGAGTGAGGAAGAAGAAACCATCAACATGATCATAGCATTCCCTCTTGGCAAAAAACTCCACATATTGACAACTCACCATAAACCCCCAGCCCACCACCACCAGAATAAAACCATAGACCTTAGGATTCCCAAGGATCAGGGGAAGGATGTGCATACCATCAGGAAAAAAGGTGGAAAATCAGTGTGTGTATAACAATTTTAACTGTGTTATTACTATTAGTGATAATTTTTAATATAGAAGTATTCTTTCTTTTTGTGCAATAATTGAAATTATTCTTGTCTTAGACTCCAACTATATCTTGGTTAAGGTTCCAATTATACTGGCACTAAATACTTGACTTTATATATAAAATGTATTTCCTCTCATCAACAAAATTTTGAGCATAACTGCTATTTATTTCAACCTTAGTAATATTATACATTAATATGGAGGCAAAGATACCATAAGTAACAGATCAAAACTTTGTCACTGCTTAAGAATACAGGAAGGATAACTTTATATTTTCTTTATGAAGAATATGATCTCTGTCTTCAAACCTCATTTTTAGAATATTAAGAATGTGTTAAAGGTTATGCTCCGGTATATCATCCCAATATTTCTTCTGTTAGTTCAGATCTCATGAAAATCTATAAAGTTTAATATGGATCTAAGGTTATCCGGATGAAACAAAAATATAGATAATAGAAAGCACATGGAAATTGCACTAAAATGAAACAAACATAATAAAAAAGGGAAAAAAACTTCAACCAACCAACCAACCATCCAAGACACTCCCTCCAACGTTCCCCAGAGAACTATTGATATCCTCCAGCTACAAGCAACCAAAAGGCAGTCAGATGCCATGCTGCCTCAGCATAGTCATTTAGAAGCTGTGACACAAAGAAAAGTCATTCACAGGAAATTCAGCTTCAGCAGCTTCACTACTCATAGGACAATTTATTTTACTTTTTCTATGAAGATTTCATTCCCTTCTGATAAACAGCTTGCCTACCTTCCCTTTCATCCACCAGGAATTTTGTAACAAAAAAAAACCAACCAAAAAAAAAAAGTTTAAAATAGTTTAAAAGGGTTTATCTGTTGGCTGAAGAGACTTTAGAACTACATTCAGTCTGAAAACTAGCTTGATGTCATGGGCACCTTTTCAACATTCAGAAATCCAGATCTTTGTTTAGCTTTTACATTTGATCTGCACAGCATACACACTGCTGTTGCACTTTTTTCCTACAGTGAGATCAGTTGTCATTATTATATAGTTTAGATACTAAACTTGCACCACAACTGCTGCAGCTTAAAAAAAGAAAAGTGCTTCCCCAGTGACACTCCCTTAATGAAACATCACTTAAATTAGATCAGGATGAAACAAAATAAACAGAGGAAAACAAATGTGAATTCAGTAGAAATTAATTCTGAAATCCACAGAGAGTGGGTAGAAACATTTCTCTCAGTGACAAAAGGATAGTTCACTGGAATTTTTGTAGCAGCCCCCCTGTGAATTGTCGTAGTCCTGTGAAATTGTCACCTTTTTATAAAAAATAAAAATAAATATGTCAGAAGTGCAGTATGCAGTCTGCTGCTACACATGAGGCTCCACTATCCTTTAGACCCTGCCAGTCCCTTATTTTATGACTGCAACTTGAAATCAATGCATGGATTTCTATACCATTGAGGAAATAAAACTTCCAAAGCTTTAGGAAAATACTTTTAACTGTTTCTCATATAAGATCAAGATGAGCTAATATTTGGAAAGGGTTCATTTTGACACAGTGTTTCTCTGCTGTATGAGCTGTGGCTTGCACATCAGAAAGACAGAAAGGTCTTTCCAATCTTTCCTCAGAAATTATTTTTTCCTCAAGTGTGAGAATAACCTGAAAAAATGAAAGAAGTGGACTTGTTATTGATTCTTTAAAAAGGAATTTTAAGTGGTTTTTCCTCCCTGGAGCAGCTCATAGATAGAGAAGAGACGGAAGGGAAAGTACAAAAGAAGACATACAAGTATTTTCAAGAGTAGTCTTTTCTGCTTGAAGAGCAAAAGCTATAGCTGTTCATTTCCTGTTATTAAATTGGGCATGTGTTATTCCTTTTTTCCCCTATATGCACATATTTGCCTAGGAGGTTTTAGTAAAACTTTTCCCCTTGGGTTTTGGGTTCAATAGTGTAATGCAAGCTGTCTGGATAAATTTTCTCATGCAACACTGTTGTAAATTTGCACTAATTTTAGAGGGTTTAATTCAGTAAATTCAGTTCTACAAAGGAAATTCCTTTAACAGTGCCTCAGTCACCCTTTTACATGTTATGAGTTTGCAACTTAGCTGATACGCAAATGATTTTTTTTTCTTAAAATAGATTCTACCTTAATACTCATTTCAACTACTTATAATCAAATAATTTGAAACTAGGGAATTTGACTAAACTTTGAGGTAATCTTCTGCATTGATCACTGATATAAATAAGATAGAACTTGTGAATGAGAGCGCTGATGACCTCCAGTATTAATATTTACTTCCATTTATTATTTTGTATGATTCTCTGAATGTCCAAGTAAAAGATCTCAGTAGACGGTGGGAGAGCAGAAACAAGTTTTACAGCGACTATGAAGGAGGTTAATTACCGCTGGTCCTGTCACTGAGCACCACTATAGAGAGCCTAGCTCCATCCTCTTTGCACACTCTCTTCAGGTATTTATTTGCATTCATAAGATCCCTCCTGAGCCTTTTCTTCTCCAGGATGAACAGTCCCAGTTGTCTCAGCCTTTCCTCATAGGAAGAGATGCTTCAGTCCCTTAGTCATCTTGGTGGCCCTTTGTTGAACTCTCTGCAGTATGCCCGTGACTCTCTTCTATTGAGAAGCCCAGAACTGGACCCAGCACTCCAGGTGTGTCCTCACCAGTGCTGCATAAAGGAGAAGGATCACCTCCCTCCTCCTAATGCAGCACCGTTAGCTTTCTTTGTGGCAAGAGCACATTGCTGACTCATATTCAGCTTGTTGTCCACTAGGACGAGAGAACCTTTTCTGCAAAGGTGCTTTCCAGCTGAGTAGCCCACAGCATATGGGCTGGAGTCAACGGAGTTGTTCTTCGCAGGTCCATGACTTTGCACTTCATGTTGAACTTTATGAGGTTCTTGTTGGCCGACTTCTCCAGCCTGTAGAGGTTGCTCTGGGTGATGGCATGACCCTCTGACGTATTAGCCACTCTTCCCATTATGGTGTCATCAGGAAACTCACCGAGGGTATGCTCTGCCCCATCATCCAGATCATTAACAAAGATGTTGAAAAAGATTCGACTCAGTATTTACCCCTGGGGTACACCACTAGTTACTGGCTTCCAACCAGACTCTGTGCCACTAGTCTCTGAACCCATATTAGGTCTCCATGTTAGGTTTTGTGTATATCTGACTGTCCAGTCTGTTATAACAGCTATTTATGCAGGGAAATGTATAGAAAATCTTCACATTAATTCTGAACTTATGTCATGGAATGAATAATACAGACCACAGATAATCATATTTCATTGCTAAAAAACTTCATCAGGTTCATCCATTTTGTTACCCTGACAATGTATTGTACTGGGAACATATACTATAAATTTTTGTGGGATTTTATGTGAATCTATATATGCACAGGTACTACTCATCTGTACATCACCAAGGTATAGATATTAGAAAGCATATGTGTATAATATTTAGTGAAAGTTTTTTTTCAGAGCTATTCTTCATCAGTACCATGCATCCACCAAAGCCAATATGATTAAATACTTCCTCTGAAATTAAGCAGCACGACTCCTGTTTCACTTAAAGTTTGAGGCCCTGCTATTTCTTGGGGGATTAATGCATTCAGAGTTAAAATTTGGTTCTCTGACACAGCAGGAAAGATCATCAACACAAACATTCTAGTTATTACAATATGACAATTAAATATCCATAGGTACACTCAGCACTGGTTACAACATTAGAAAACAGAGAGTTAAAGACAAAGCTACGATATTCCCTCAGGAGTCATTTCCCAGAAGAGAAGACAGGTGAAAGTTTTACTTTGAATAATATTCCATGATGAGTAATTTAATACAGATTAAAAAAAAAAAAAACCAAAAAAACAGTTGGTACATAAAGATCATTTACTAATATAGTTAGACACAAAGGCAAAAATAAATTACATTAATCATGAAGACATGCCAATATCCTTCTATTCAATCCAACAGATTGGCTGTTGTTATTTATACATATATTTTTTAGTTCACAATAACAATCATGTTCCCTTGGAAAAACCTTAATTTGTCCCAAATTATTAAACTTAAATTTTTCTGTTCTCTTTTTTTTCCCACTATACTGGTTTGAAGTAAAAAAGAAACAATTTTCTTTTCAGTAATTTTATTTTTCAGTTAAGCCTTTTCTAACTCTGACATTAATGACATATTCTTCAGACAATGTCTGCTACCAGAGTAATAAGGCCTGATGTTTATAGTTAATACCAAGTTGAGATATTGCTGCAATTTAAGCATCCAGGCTTCCTAGGTAGAAGTTAGGTGGACACTTTCTGTTTTTGTTGTGGTTTCTTTTAATGTCTAATTTGGAAACTATCCTTAAGAGCCACAGTGTCCCATAGCATTTTGTAAAATAACTAGATGAATAACTGTCTGTCAAATGAAAACACACTTTGAATGTAACATCATGTTTCTTAGGATTCTGCAATAATGTCTGCTAAAAACATCAGTCCCTGTGCTGCTACTGCAATATGTCCAATATTTAAAACCAGGAAACCACTTATTAATTTACCAGCTATATTACCTATGTCAGAAAGTTTATATGATAAAACATGAAACATTCAATTAAAAATTAATTAAATTTATTGATAAAAACATCAAAATGAAAGTTATTCTGCAGAATTTCTACATCTAGAAATATACAGACTTCTATACACACCATTTTTTGGTCTACTGCATATGGATTTTCTAGCATGACAACTGTTTGCTTACCTTGTTTAAAAAGCACATCTGCAGCTTTGGCCTCAGCTAAGCCTCTGAGCAACTCGTTAACCATTGGCATTTAGGCTGCCATGCCTAAATATCAGCTGAAAGAAACTCAGATGTAGTAACCTTCCCCTTTCACTCTTCTGAGAGAAAGTTGGGCTAAAACAAAAACCTGATAAAATAGTCCCCAGAAAACCACTGCTACGCCTCTTTATTTATGATGCTTTCATGCAGTATTCCTTGGCCAAAGAATGGAAATTGAACACATAAGGCCATTTCATGCCTTAAATGTATGGTTCTGGGGAATGATGTGAAGAATGTTTCCATGGGGACTGGAGATTTAATATGTAACATTCTACTGTACAAGGTGAAAATGGAGTCTGTCTTTTACCAAGCTTTTCCTTATCCTTCTTTCTGTGAAGAATGCTAAGTCCATGTTTTCAAGCCCTGTTACATGACTAGCACAGTCGTGCTGGTAAGAAAATGATACCTTCCTTTCTCTTCATTCTTAATATTCATGCATGACCAAATACAATAGAGCGTATATCCTCTGATATTGTTCATGAGACTTAGTTGCAGTTCATTTGAGGGATTTGGATATCTGCTAAACCTACATCAGACTGTTTATTTCTTAAGTGTTTGTAAACAGTCATGGACACTTCCATGACACATTCCGCTCTCATTCAAATCAATGAAAATCCATCTCTCTAATCTTTGCTTGAGTGAATAATATCTTAGGCTAATAAAATGCTCTTTTATTGTCATTTGGGTAATGTTGCCTTGTGTATATTTTCTGTTCAACTTCACTCTGAAACAAAGAAGCAAGATGAAGAATGAATCATTTCCACATGATTTGGCAGCCTACATTCGTATATCTAAACTGTGACAGTAAACATTCTATACCTGGTAATGGACAATCCCAGGAATGGGGATGGAACATATTGAAGGGACAGTTTCTAATAACCAAAGCTGGAGCAGTATTGGTGTATTGGACCATCCTCCTAATTCTGAGCAACGCCGAAACAGAATATTAGTCAATAGGTTACAAAAGTGCATTATATGATTGTAATTTTCATATGAACAAAGATAAAACTATAAACTTGTACAATTTTAAAATTGTAAGATTTTCTGTGAAATATTTTTTTTCTGTAAATTAATATTTCTGCAAATGTTTTGTGCATATTTCCAATAAAGTGGATACAAAAAAAATAACAACATGCAATTATTGTTGCCTAAATTTTTTTTTACTTCATGTTTATTTGAATGAATACAATAAAACTCCCACAAGTTTTAAAAGTAGTCATGTTTAAAAAAAAAAAAATGTTTGAGATATAAACAACTTTGATTTAGATGTGTATATTAAAATATTTAAGAATTACAAAACCAAACCAAACCTCTAATTTTTTTTTATTTTTTTATTTTTTTTTATGATCAAGAAGCTTCTGGGAACTCTCCAATCAGGAACTTTCAGAGCTTCTCAAAAAAACTGTTTAATTACAGAATTATGATGCTCATATTAATCACATGGTAAAAAAAATAAAAAGGTTTATTATTTATTCTATGTTCCTTTTATAAAATTCTAACAGAACATCTAGAGATGAAGAATGGCATCAGATGTCTATACTATCAACAGAGCAAACCAAGGAGCTCGTAGTATTTCCAAAGTTTTGACAACACAGTATATCTCTTTTGCATCATACTTCTGATAGGAAGCAAACCAACTGAAGGAACCTTTGAAGAGAGGAAAGGAAATGGTGATTAGAGGTTGAGAAAACATGACTAATGGTGAAATACTAAAGAATTAGGTTGCTTGGCATAGACAAGAGAAGAAAGGGAGCCCATGTAGTTATCTACTAATTGGGAAAACTGATGTAAAGAGATAGATAATAAACTGATTATATTTGAGCTATAGAAGTAATTGTCCTCAATAAAATAATGACATAGCAACCAGTGAAGATGAATTTTGAACTCAAAGAAGAAAGAGGAGAATGACTATAGGCTGGAAGGACTTACTAAATGATTAATTAATCCATAACATTAAGACCACTCTGTCATCTCTTTTATGAGGAAAAGGAGTCATAAGAATTTTCTTATGAAGTTTCTTCTTTATCATGTTGACTATGTGTTTACTAAGAAGCAAACTAAAAAATAGACCAGGGAATAGGATGGAAGATTTATGGTTTTACATATATAGGTATTTATTAGGTCGAAACTATAACTGATGAAAGTATCCAGCAATCACATTCAAGAGGAGTTTACTTCACAGTGTTAGCAGACATGGTGATAAAGAGTCTTTGCTGATGTAAAGAGTGAAGATCTGGAGTAACCATGAATAATATGTGTGGAATTAATAACATTTTGATGTATTTTATAGTGTATAATTAAACAGAGATAAATCAGATTGAATTCTCGAAAAGTGTGGGCTACCTGTGAGTTGTGGAGACCATCACTAATGAAACATTGTTAAATTCACATTTTAATTAGATTAGATACACATTTTAATTATGTTTTCTGTGATGAAGTAATATTTCAGTATAATTCCTTCATCCTTGTATAAAGTGCCGTAGCAACATCTCTCAGTTAAGAAAATAACATAGGTCAAGTGTCATTTAGGGATAATTTCACCCCTTGGGAAAAGATTCTAAATGTATTCATTGTTAAAAGCACTATATATAAAAGCACTACTGCAACAGTTAATTAGGGAAAAAAAAAAAAGGAGGAGGCAAATCATAGAGGAAGTAAAAATAGTTGTGTTTGTTACAAAGACGAAGCCCAACAACATAGGCACTGATGAAAAAGTTTATATCAGAAATACTATTTTCCTGCCATTTTATCAAATTATCAGGTGAATCACTCATTAAAAAGTTGAAGAACTTTTGAGGAAGCTGTTATGACAGGCTATGGAACTACTTAAATAACTGATTAATAATCACAGCATTATAGCTATAAGAATCAGAGCAAACCCACTAAATCTGCTGTCTAAAGTGCTAACTACAGACAGAAACTGTCCCTGACTAAATACAGTTTGGTAGGTGTTTGCTCAAAAGTGTTCTTATTTGCATATTGGCAAAGGCAATAGTCATTAAAATAAACAAATAAATAAAAGGGGTTATGAAAGATGGGAATAAGACTACAATTTCTCAATTTTCCATGTCTGAATATTGTCTTATTTACTTATATGCTCCCAGTGAAATTCTTAAATCATTTGGTTTCCGTTTTTTGTACTCCACCATTTGGAATACCCTTCAAAGTGTTTACTCCCTATGTCCTTAAGAACTTTGTTCTAATTTCAGATCTAAATTTACTCAGGGCCAATATATACTTAGGTGAGTTTGTGTAGATATTATAATTTAACTTAAATAGTTTTCCTCCCTTTTGTATATTTACCTCAAAATTTATTTATAAAGAGTTCATTAAATCTCCCCTTAATTTTATGTTGGCTAAGCAGAACAAGCCAGGTTCTTTGGTACATACAGGTATGTGCTGAGAGGGACTGGTGACACTAAACTATATTCATCCTGTCCTGCAGGGAAGATTGTGGGTTTTTTTTCCCCTCTAATGTAGAATTTGATTTCAGAATGTAAATGGGGTGGGGGGTGGGTGTCTGTGGGGGGGTGGTGATTTCCACAAAAGCATTAGAGATTAGTCACATCTATACACAGAAGTATCTCTCCTAAGATAGATTCTATCATGTACCTCTGCCATGATGAATCATAGGATAACCATAACAATGTGCATTGATTCTCCATGTTACAAATTGTTGTTCATATGACTACTGTGCGTTGTTAACAATTCCATCACTAAAGTGGTGGAAAGGTTTTGAGCCAGAAAGTAAGTATGACTATAAATCAGGTTAGCAGGTGCCATGAACTTGCCATTCTTCTGAGGATCCTCTTGGAGTTTTAGTTAATTTGGTTAGCAAATAAACTCCATGATTCTTGACCCTTTCAGTGCTCTTGACCTACTATACTATAGCTGTGACTCTTACTGGGTGTGTCTTTCAGTCTTTCATTACAGACAAAAGGCTATTATATAGAAGTCACCGATAATTTTTTCATATATGATCAATCATTTGAAATTGGACCTGAAGACCTCTTTGGTCATCCCTATTTCTTTTGTACTGTGAACTGATGAGTTCCTTGCATATAACCACTAACATCTCTAATATCATCAGTCAAGAGATAATAGTTCCAATGAGAGTAGTCCAAAAACTTTCCAGAACTCAAATTTATTCAGGTGAATTATTGTTGAGCACAGTACTATAAGGCCTGAGAAAGTTCTTTAGCTAAAAATATCACACTATAATTCTCTTTATTTACTACTTTTGACTTATATAGGGCTGTGCTATTCAGAAAGTAAGTGTATTTAAAACATAGGAATACATACGGTTGTATATGCTGTTGCTACTTCTCAAGGATTACTTTAAGTTATGCTGTCACAAACCAAAAAAAATACCTGGTCACAGTGAGGCTACAGCTTTCTATATAACATTTTCTACACAAAATAATGGCCAACCTGAAATGGGCAGAATTTGAGTTTGGTGTAGCTTTTGTCCACATAGATATCCATGTTACATATTCGCCCTCAACTCAACTCCCCCCTGAAAAAAAAAAACAAACCACCCAAACCAAAAAACAACCTGCTACAGACATCTGGGCAAAACACAGAACAAGAAGAAATAATTCATAACACTGGCTGTTAGGCTAAATTATTGTCTGAAGTTTCTATTTACTCCCACATGAAGTCATTGCCATGTAAGCATTTGCTGTCCTAAGCCATTGAAAAGCAGTGTTCTATATTATATACACATGTTAAGAGATCAGTAAGCAAATTAGTTAAGCTAAGAGAGTAGTTTTGAGGTTGCAAATGCAAAAGTTATGTTTAAGAATTCCACCTGTAAAGAACATTTAGTTGATTATTATATCAAGAAAAGGGCTTTTTTTAAGTGGTGCATAAATATTCAGTTGATTAAAATACAAAATGTCTTTGAAGGACCTGCTCATGACAGACATCTAAGACATCCTGATTTTATTGTGGTATTTTTTTAGCCAATGCTGACACAGATATGCTTTTCAGCTTGTATGTTTTCCTCTGTGAAAACAACTGTAAAGCTAAAGAAATATATTTAAATTGTCTCAGACAAGTGTGAACATATTTCGCTCTGATATTATTGGTAAATAAAAAAATAAAACTTTTTTGATGTAATTTATCTCACCTATTTTTAGATGTCTCCATAGTGAATCATCTTATGCTTGTCTTATACACAATAAAAGGTGATGCTTTTTTGGACAGTTTTAAAAATCAACTTTGGGATGAGAAAAACTGAGCCAAGTGGAGTATCTACATACTTATGTTTCATCAACTGTATCCGCCCTGTAGCATCTGAAAAATATGCTTGAAAATGAATGAAACTGTGTATACATGCAAAAGATCTGGCGTAGATGTTCCTGTGCCCATTGTGTGACAAAAGCCACCTGGAAATGGTAACCACCAAGCCTGGGTATTCACAGCTGATGAAACTGTCATAGCAAGAGGTTGTCCTGCTACCTTGTAACATGTAGCCAAACCCTGGGGCATAAAACAGAGAGAAAACTGGGTGAATGCTCTCTCTGGGAATTAAACTTAGACACATAAACTCACAATCAGTGAAAACAAAACACAAAGTGAATGATATTACCCACATCCAAGGGTTAAGAGATGTTAGGAGTGATCAACTCCTCCTTTTTCTTAAGCTTTTTTCTTTTTTAAGTTTAAAGTGATGGTTAAACTACAGCATACATTTCTCTAGCTTCTCCACAGCCAATACCTCTCAGCTGTCTTGTAATAAACTATTTCTATGGGTATAATGTATCCTTGTGGTTTCTGCTCTGTTAGCTCACCTCAGCTGGTGAGCTGTGACCTGTGTGGCATGTTACATCTGCTGTGTGATATTAACCATGTCACAAGCCAAATTTTCAAAAATGCCAAAAATTTTTCACCCCTCATTTTTTTTGAATTCCTTATTAACGGCTGTTGCATTAAGGGACAAAGTAGTTTTGGCAGAAAATAAACCCCCTTGCGTTCTAGTACTCCTCACCGAGGTGGGAGGCTAGATGCAGCTAGGTTTAAATTCTGAGTGATTCACCACTACAGTCCAGGTGCGTGAATATATATTAAACTGTTACAGTTTGGGATACACTAATAGCAGACTGCACCTTCAGCCCAGTCGTGCTCATGAACTAACATGGCCACCCTTTGGTCGTGTTCAGTGAGAAACCCAACCAACTAGCTGCCTGCACAGTATAATTTATTTAAGCAACAGATACACAAGTTCTTTTCGATTGCCAGTGACAGCGACTGTCTGCAAAGCACATGTGAATACTAAAGATACTAGCAATATAGCTCAGTTACATATGCATTTAGTTATAAAACCTCTCTATATAGAGATGTCTAAGTTCCCCGGGAAAGCACTTGGTATAGCCCAGTGTTCAAATCTTCACCACAAGCATCCTTATGGGAGAAAGAGAGGCTCAGCCCGTCAATTGGTCCCGGAAGTCAAGGCGGTCTTTGATGGAGTTCTCCTCGACTTGTTCACAATGGTGTCTTCCCTAGCATCCCCCCTTTCTTGGGCTATTTTTATACTATTTTTTATCTTCAAAGTGGAGTTTGAGTGACTCTAGTCGTAAATACTTTCATTATGATTGGTGTAAAACTTTCTCGCCTCTCATTTAAAGGTGTATTTTATGAAAAATTCAGGGTGCAGACTCACGGAGGAGTGGTCGCACCTTGGAGGTGGTTAGCTTTTGGGATGGAGGTGTGTGTTGGTATTATAATGACATTATAATGAGCAAAGTTCACCCAAAGGACAGCATTTAATTAAAAAAAAAAAAAAAAAAGACAGATTGTTTACTCAGGATAACAAGTAGGGAGTTTATCAGTTCTATAAGACCTTTGAGGGCTCCATTTGGTCCTCAAGTTCCCAGTTTATCACAGAGTTTTAGCTGCGGTGTCTCCACTCCGCTGCATCCTTCGCATTGTTTTTCTTCCGTGGTGCCATCTCGTTCCCGTGTTTGCTGGATTATCACAGGGTTTGGCCTTGGAGTCTCCACCCCACTCCATTCCCAGTGTTGCTTTGTAAGCAATATTGTACAGGGAATCACAGATATAGCAGATTCTTCATGTACCAGCTGTGGCTGTATTTTACCCTAAAAGCCTTCTGATTTTATACTTTTCCTTAATGTGTGACCAATGCTGTATTATTGATCATTTTTAGTAATCATTCCACAACAGGACACTAAGGACATCTTCCACCCCAAAAGGGCTCTAACTTTATCATCTACAAATTATAACAAGATTCAAGCCTCCTGAAAGTGACTTAAGCTGGAAAATATATTATTTTTTTTTATTTGAAAATATTGTTCTTAATCACTGTGGACCATGTCTCTATAAACATAATACCTTTGTAACTGTGAAGGACAGGACAAGAAAAAAGAAAAAAGGTTGATAGTTTTGGGAAGTACCCAGACAAGACCGTGATACATAAACATAATATCAAGGGCTGTTAGAGGCAGCCACCACCTCCAGCAGCTCCAGGCCTCGGAATTCTTCTTGCCTGGCCACTGGACCTCAGTCCAGTGCCAGGGGACCTGGGGTCTCTGCCCAGGCTGAGGGATTTGGCTGTTGCTGTCCCCTTTGCAGGTTCAACCTGCAGCAAAGCCAACAACGTATCCCAGAGACACACAGGCACACTGAGGACACACACAGATGCTGAGAGGTCAGAAAAAAAGGTTTGTTTTGACCAATACATTGGCTTAAACCCTGGTTAATGTGACAAATTATCGTAATGGACTGTTTTATCTACAACAAAATTTCCTGAGTAGAAAGGTAGTGTCCAGGAACTGGAAAAAGAGAAATAGTATGGTCAAAATAATAAAGGGTGTTAAGTGCGACACAATTTATTTCTCAGATTGCTCATATTCACTTTATTGACCAGAAAGGTGCAGCTGGTCAATGGATTTAATAATTTTTAAGCTCTTCCTATTGATTTTTTTTAATGTAGAATTGAATTTTAGCCTAGATATTTTCTTGCTTGATAACTAAGAAAAAAGAAAAAAAAATCTCTTTAAATATTACTCTTTTTCACATGGCTGTTAGTGGTTGGTAATACAGAGACATACATGAAAAAAGGGAAAATATTTAGTCACTTGCAATGCACACAATACTAAGTTTAAAGGGGATTTAGAAAAGATTGGCTTTTGTTGTTGTTTTTTCCTCTTAATGGAACATTTAGATAAAGACTAAATAGTTTAGCAATTGCTGGATTTGTGGTGGCAAAAAGTTGCATTGCTCTGGGACCCTGAAAGGAAGATAGCAAATCTGGTCAATGAAAGAAGATAGAGGTCATTGGATTTTTTAAGGTAGAACAAAACAAAACAAAGAACCCAGAAGATTTTGTCATGGTTGTAGATATTCTGTAGAAAGCCTTCCAATCAGGTTATAAAGATCAGATATCTAACTACAGTTAACCTTTTTGTGGCAATCTGTGAAAAAATGTGGTTTTTTTTTCATGGGAAATTCAATATTTTTTAATATTTCTGATTTTTTTTTTTTTTCATCTGCTGAAAGATGACCCAAGTATCAATGGTTGCTCAGCATTTGCAAATAAATGTCGTGGGTGTTTTTTGGGAAGGGAGCTGATTTGGAGGAAGGGAGAAAGGAGGGGTAAGGAGGATGAGATTCTTGTAATGAAGTTATGGTGTTAACACTGAAAAGTTAAAGGTAAAATGTAACAGTTTGTCACAATTATGCTTCATATTGGCAGTGTTCTGAACTTTCTATTTGATAACTAGACATATAAATTTCAGTTCTTAAAGCTCTGCAGCCAATTTAAGGGCTCATTTATTTCCTTGACAGCAAGATATATATGCTGCCTGGCATAGTGGATGTCTGGGGCCAAATCTACCACTTTGTTGCTTGTGTGTCTCGTGGGAAGTAAATAGTAGCAATTTTTCAGCATAGGCATACCGGCACAAGGTGTTTAGCAAATAAATGAGCATAAGATGACCCGTGGTGTCCTGAAATTACTAAAATTCATGAATAATAAAATGATCTATAGATTGTTAGCAGAGGGCTATAGCAAAGGCTAATTTGCAGTCACTGAAGCTTTACAGGATAATTTGTAACTTTTGAAAATTTAATGACTTCATCAGTTTTTACCTATTTTTTTACCAGTATAATTGTCTGAAAGCTACCTTCAGCAGAGATCTTCTGTCAAGATACAATCACAATCACCTATATTGTCACATTATGAGTATTTAACTGACTTTATCTAAAGACCTTCTCTTTCTTTCACTCTTGCATTAATGGTAACTACCAAAAATATGTCTTTATCCTATGAAGACATATTTCTTATTTTGTTAAATTTTGTTAAATCTTGTTAACATATGAAACAATTAGAAGAAAACAATCAATTGAATAATGCAAAGGGAAGGTGAATTTAAAAAAAAACACGAAAGACCTAGTGAGCAAACTACTCTTTGAAAATAAGTGAAAGCACCCTAAAACAAGATCAAAGAAATCAGAAGGAAAATTAAAAGGCTCAACACATAATATCATCCAAATTCTGTGGCATTTAGTTAAGACTTTGAAAAGAAAAGAAAGGACCCATGAGTTCGGGTCCTTGATCACATTTCATTTTATTTATTTATTTAGATTATTCACCAACACATGCATACTGAAATAACCAAGAAAACAGGGACTGAAATCACAGTTGTTCCCTCCTTCACCTGAACGGCTGATCAGTTAATGTAGTTATTTTGTTTTCCCATTTTCAAACATTTTGAATTCTTTTTATTATATGACATCTTCACACTTGCTGTCTCCTACATACACTACAGTTGGAGACAGCTTTGCATTATCTTGGGTGTTATTGAAGGAAAATTGAATACAAGGCAATAATCAGGCATAGTTCAAGCTCTGAAAACTCTGGTTATATTCAGCACTGCAGGAGTATGCTTACTCCTGCAGCTCATTGCTTCTTTTCCAAACAATGTCACTGTTTTAGCTTATCTGAATTCCCTGTTTTAACTGTTTTATCTATTTCCTTTAAAAATTTAGAAAAACATACAATCCTCACTACACTTTTGTATGTCCCCCTTTCTAAACATTGATGACCACCCCTCAGTTGTATAAAGGTAACCATAAATTGATGGTATTTCAGTGAATGTCATGTTTTTGAGAAAGAAAAGATCCACCTATTACTGAAGAAATAGTCCCACACTAGGATTTAACGGGTACTAGCACCTTTTAATACCAAATGTGAATATCAGAGGAATGTTCCATCTGCAGTAACACACATTACTACCAGGAAACATTTGCACCTTCATCTAGAAAAGCAGAAGCAGAAAATGGGACTATCCTCTTTGTAATCTCAGCTTTCTTTAAAACATACTTTTAATTAAGGAAGATGAATTTTGAAACCATTTAAAAATAGAAGTTAATTAACATCATTCTGTCAATATAGAGAAAGAGTGACATTTGGCAGACATTGAAAAGCACTTTAAGGGGATATTTGCAATGAGAATATTAGAGAAAGAGAAAGTATAAATGAATTACAGCAATACCTGGAAAATACAATTTAAAGAAAAAAGTATTCAAAGGAGGAAAGGAAAAGATAAACTAAATTAAATGAACAGCTAGACTGCTGATTTTACAATTTTAATTACTTTTTAACCTTTACAATATATCTGAAGGAAAAAAATGTAAAATATATTCATTTATACAATCTTCTTTGTTTTGTTTTTTTTTAAAGTAGTTATTCTCTGACAATGCAGAACAAATTTCTCTTTTTAAAATGTTCTTGAGTGATGATTGAAAATTTATGACTTAGTAAGTACCATTCTGTGGAATATTTATATTGCTCTTCAAGTTGTATTTTTGAGGAAAAAGAAGAAAATCATACATTTGCAGGAATGAGTTTCTCTAGACAACGGGCTTCCCGGATGAGACTTCATGTAGGTAATCACAGTGACCTTGCTCTTTACAAAAGTTTTGCATAATGTTTATTGTAATCAGAGCATATGGACCATCTAATTAGTCCCAAAGCTTCAGAGTCGGTGCTTAAAACACAGTAAGTGTGAATTGTTCCTTAAAAGGGTCAACACAAATAGAATATCTGGGGAGCTTTTGATTTTGTTTTTTTCCCCTTCTCAGTCAATGAGATAATATATCCTTCTGAGATTTCTTGGGCAGACTGTCTAAAAGGGGGATAAGTAAATAAATAAATAAAAACTTGGGATCCTGATCATGCCACCTTTAGTAGTTTGCCATTAACCCTGCCCCCGACATCTCACCCCCTCCACAATTTCATCTTAAAATGATCATGCATCTGAGCTGAAAGTAATAGAAAAATGAAGCAAAAGTTTAATAGCATTTTTACCTTTCACTATTTTCTACTTTTTTCTCAATATCAATTTTTTGTTCTTTCATGCTATGAATAGGAAGACTGAGAGTTATATCTTTTTTTTACTAGTAACTTCATTAATAATTTCTTACAGCATTCTAACTACGTCGTAGGTTAAAAGTAGCTGTGAATGCCCCAGAAAAGACCAGACTCTTGTGGACACTATAAACCTGTCAGGGTGATATCAGGAGAAGACAGTGCTCCTGAAACACCTGCAAGCTTGAACATAGCACTGATACACAGTGCTGGCTCTACCTGTTTGGCACCCAGAAGGCCAAAACTCAATATATGAGTGTCTGCAAATTATCTTTTCAGATCATACTAAGCTATAACATTTCTATACTTCTGTAACTACATAAAGTGTATTCTGAATTTGTAAGGCTGCTAGATAGCTACATTCACTCTAAAATTGCATGGCAAAACTCATATTATCCGTAGGTAGAGAAAAAGAAGTTAACATTATCTACAAGGATGAAAGAGAGACTCCTGCAACGCTAAGTCTGTAGAATAAAGACATTCG
The DNA here is from genome assembly GCF_000708025.1 of Charadrius vociferus. Classification (NCBI taxonomy): domain Eukaryota; kingdom Metazoa; phylum Chordata; class Aves; order Charadriiformes; family Charadriidae; genus Charadrius; species Charadrius vociferus. The sequence goes on along the minus strand of NW_009648470.1, from coordinate 942,464 downwards.
ATTTTTTTGTCATCTTAACATCAAGTGAAGTTCACCTGCTGATTCAATCTTGTTATCAAGGTCTAAAATGAAATAATCAGCTTAACAGTTGAAGGAGAACGTAGCACAGACTTGGCTATGTGATCACAGAATCATAGAATGGTTTAGGTTGGAAGGGTTCTTTAAAGGTCATCTAGTCCAACCTCTCTGCAATGAACAGGGACATCTTCAACTAAATCAGGTTGTTCAAATCCCTATCCAGCCTAGCCTTGAACACTTTCAGGGATGAGGTATCCACAACTTCCCTGAACAACCTGTTTCAGTGCCTCACCACCCTCACCATGAAAAATTTCTTCCTGATATCCAATCTAAATCTACCTTCTTCCAGTTTGAAGCCATTACCCCTCATCCTATCACTACATGCCCTTGTAAAAAGTCCTTCTCCAGCTTTCTTGTCGGTGCCCTTCAGATACTGCAAAGCTGGTATAAGGTCTCCCCAGAGCCTTCTCTTCTCCAGGCTGAACAACCCCAACTCTCTCAGCCTGCCTTCACAGGAAGCTCCAGCCCTCTGATCATCTTCATGGCCCTCCTCTGGACTCACTCCAACAGGTCCATACCCTTATATTGGGGGCCTCAGAGTTGGATGGAGTACTCCAGGTGGAGTCTCATGAGAGTGGGAGTAGAGGGACAGAATCACCTCTTTTGACCTGCTGTCCATGCTTCTTTTGATACAGCCCAGGCTGCGGTTGGCTTTCTGGGCTGTGAGCACACATTGACGGCACATTTTGAGCTTCTCATCAGCCAACACCCCCAAGTCCTTCTCCTTAGGGCTGCTCTCAATCCAGCTTGTATTTCTGCTTGGCATTGCCCCAACCCCCATGCAGGACCTTGCACTTGGCCTTGTTGAATTTCATGAAGTTCTCACAGGTCCACTTCTCAGCCTGTCAAGGTCCCTCTGGATGGCATCCCTTCCCTCCAGCGTGTCAACCACATCTGTGATCTAAACCATTAAATCCATTTGGTCAAGCACTATGTTTAACTTGAGACCCTGATCTACGAGTGATTTTTCTATTGGGGACTGTGGTATGTGCCTCTACCGGAATTTTATCAAGGGTTACCCCTGTACAGGATGGCCTTAATTTCTTTCTTTGCACTAAGCAGACTTTGCACTAACACAGCACTTGTTTTGCACTCCAGCAACATTGTACATGCCAGCACCACAGCTATCAAAAAAAAAAAAAAAAAGTACACTGTGCCTGCTCAATAACCTTCAGGTAGGGAGATGTGTGAACCTCACCAAACAGATACATTAGCCCTATTAATTCTCTGGTCTGATAATTCTAATAGCCAGCATTCAAGCCAGTGAATTTAATGAGCTTAGTGCAGTAAGAGCAATTTCAGTTATTTTCACATATTTGAGTACTATATTTCCTTGTTTCACCTTTTTAGTAAATCTCATTAAAACCGCACAGACTCAGTTAACTTTTCCAAATAGCCACTCTTTACAGAACTGTAGGAAATAAATGAAATTAGCGAAGTATTCTGAGAACTGCTTGGCACTGCCCTTGAACTGAAACTTTTATCATTTATATATGTCTGAGTAGGGCACACTGAATCAGACCCTGAATTACACTGTAGTTATGCTTAAGGATATTTTATATGTGCTTTATACATGGATTAATTTTAAAATGTCCTTCTTTTTACCTGTTTGGGGTTTTTTTTGTTTTTTTTTTTTAAAGCAGAAAGTAACTGAAAACGTAACGCCACTTCTTGAATATCTGAATGCTGATGGATTTTTTCCCCTGTCACTGAAGATTCTAACTAAATGGTAAAGCTATAATTGCTAAGAACAGAGCCAGGAAGTCTGATTAAACTTTGCAAATGAATTTTTCCAGCATAACTATAGTTACTAGGAGGATTATTAATTTTAAAAAGCTAAACTAAATTGGATAGATTAAATAGGTGTTTGAAGATGGCAGCATTTTGTGCAAGGTTCCACATACAGTGTCTGTACAAATAAAACAAAAACCCTCTTATGTAGTATGGTACAACCACCTCTGAGCAACAACCTTTGTCTGAGGAAGTCTAAGAACTTACACAACAGAAGAGTCGCATGGATGCGGTAGTTAAATGATGTAACAAAAAGTTATGCAGAGAAATACCAAGATCATTAGCTTTTCATCTTTGCAGACTATAGAGAGATTCACAAAGTAAAACAAAAATAGGCATAGATTTTAAAATTTTCAAGAGATGTTTTTCCATATAAATGTTTTCTGTTTTGATCCTCCCTCACACAAGTGACAAAAAATTTCGACTAATGTCTATAACTGACAGAAGATACCGAATTGCTTTCTTAAGAAAAAGAAATATTGTCTAGCTGGTCCTAAAGGCCATACCTATACTGGTGAATTTGGCAGCACTTCCAATATGCTGATTCTGAAGATGTATCTGCCCATCTTCCTATTTCAGTCTCACTCTATGAGATCCAACAGCAACATAGCTGGAAGGCACAGGGTGGAAGAAATGGTGGTTCCGTAATAGTCATTGCTATTACACATGGCCAAAGATCATGGCCTTGGAGAAGGGAAAAAAGAGGGTTCCCTAATGTTTGGTGGAATGTCAACAGCTATACAGATATGGAAAACATTTATGGGAAACACACAAACTTATCTTTTTTAGTTTTTTTTCTTTTCCTTTTACCTTATTTTTTCAGACATTGCATCACCTTAATCTTTGATCTATATTGCAGTCATTTGCTTTCCGCTTTACTAATAATCTCAGTGTATGTCTACACTGTAGACTTTGAAAGCACATCATTAATATTGCAGAATAATGTTTTGTGAATTAATTTATGTGACACCCACAGCCACGACACTTGCCTTAGGCTGCAAATCTTCTCAAGAATCAGGATATACACTTAAGAGGATTAATCCAAGCTAAACTCCATGTTGCTTTGTGTAACATCCTACTACTACCGCACTGTTGTGACTGCAAAAGGTAAGCAAGGCATACTTCATAAGTCATCGTGTTTGAACAGATAAAGCACGCAGGCAGATTACATTCAAATTAATAATACTTCCTGCAATTTTTCAGGACTATGTGAGCTATGACTTGGATTTAAAAGAAAACAAGTATTTTTGATGGCTAGTAATACACAGTATGTAATAATACAGTAATGTAGATATTTATACTTCAGTAATTTGGGGGAACTCACCCTTATAAAGAATTATCTTATTTAAAACAAATACATTATTTGCCCTTATATTATTGAAATGCAATTTCTCAGTCCTGCTATGGAATGTTGTATTCTGAGTTACTTCTAATGGTGACTGCAAATAATCTTTTAACACATCTTTGGTTCTTTGCCTCTATCTGCAGCAATTAATGGCCACAAACCCCAGATAACTGTGCAAAAGGTGTTTGTACCAACACAGAGTGTATGGACAACTTTTTCCAGAACTGGCAGATCTACTGGGAAGTCACAGTAGAATCATGCTTCAGGATTACAGGTTTATATTTTGAATTGCACAGTACACCTTTTGGCTGCATTCATGGGCTGCAGTTCATTGTACTACATAGTCTGCATAAGAGCTTTGAATCAAACAGACCAAGAAATAAGAAGGAGAGGTGACTAAAGAGAAAAACACAGTTTTTAATTAAAATGAGAGGCAGCCAGTTTGGCACCATTATGTGTTGCAGTAAGAACCACAGTGAGAATCACAGTCTAATTTTGTTCTGATGCTGACTGACTCCTCCTAAGATCTCAGCCAAATTAATTAGGCCCTAATTCTGTCAACTTTAGTCACAGTGATTAATTCGTTACTCAGTGAGTAATCCTATATATATCAGAAAGTTGGGAAGTACTCTGAATCTTTCACGAATATCAGGAGGTCGTAGCCAGTCAAAACATTATCAGTTTCAGTATGAAATGTATCTTACTAACTACCCTCTAATCACCAAGAAAGCTTTGTGTACAGTACTACAATGGAAGTTGAAAGAACCAGTTTGGTTTTTTTTTTGCTGAGTTTCAAAATTTGTTATGCCTGTCCAATAGTGTGGTACTTGCCTTGGAGTTAAGATATTTGTAAATGATATCACCCTACAGGTTTCATGACTGTAGAGTATAATTTGTGTCAGGGAGTTGTCACATCTGGCAGGCTGATAGAGGCAAGGTTACTGCAGCAGCCCTGTACATCCAAATCCAACCAGTAGTGAGGCTGCGAATGTATTCCCAGTAGGCACATGCACACAGAGTGCAGATATACATTACATCAAATGCACAGCTGGCCACACAGATCAACACAGACAGAAACATTCATCACTCACACAGACACAAACAACACCAAAAGTGTAAACCTGTTCCCCTCTCCAGCTGTATGTGTGTCTGCGTGTGTTTGTATACATATATAAATGTGTATCTATGTATACACACACATATGTACCTCGTGGATCCCTCCAGCTGCTGAGCTTACCTAGTCTGCCCTTGGATCTGGTCTCTCCAGCTGCTAGCACCTGGATGTAAGAGGCCCCAAGCGCACAGTCCCACTCCAGTTGCTGGTACAGACCATTGCACACACACACAGAAAGACACACATGCAAGCAGATATCCCAAACAACTCCCAGACCTCATGATTCCTCCAGCAGCTCTCTGGGACTGCCCTGGTCCCTCTGATAGCCATTTGCTGCTGTGATCTCACCCTTAGAAGCACACAAAGTTGCCTAGCTCCCAGGTCACTTCATCTACTCAACTGGCTCATCTGGCTTGATCTTCACTGGTGGTCACAGACTCACACCTGCCCTTGCCCCAGTTGTTGGCATCATGGACAGATGAGCCTCTGACCCCTGGTCTGACTCCAGTTGCTGGCACTCAGATCCCATACACTCATATGCACACAGAAGAGAGATCCTCTCACCCAGGAAAGAGTTAGAAATTAATTTAACAAGAAGGTAAGGCAGACTGTGTTGATCAGATGCGGAGTATTGCTGAAAACTGTACAGACCGGCAAACCATTTACATGAAAATGTCCCTTTTTATCCCTTTGCCCCTCTATTTCCCCATGTTTGTTCTTCCCCACATCACCTAGACCTATCCCTCTATGCCTTTCCCTGCCTTTGGTTCCTCTTCTAAACATTCCATAAGTCTTCTATAATCCTAAATGCTCTTCTCTTGCATCCCATAATGTGTTGCAAATTCTCTAGGTAGTGACTCAATCTTATTCTGTAAAATGATTGGAAAGATGTTCCCTTTGACTCATGAGATGGGTGTCATGTCCAGACAATGGGGCTGAGGTTCTCCTGTGACAGCCCTGGGAGTGGCCTGGACAGAGCGCCCCTTCCTCTGAGTCTTTGGGTTCCTACTTGCCATTGGGCTCCTGTGCTTCTCTGAGCTTGTGCAGATGGGCCTGTGATGGGTTGATGATTCCTGTGGTGGGTCTGGGTGTAGTCCAGCAGCTATCCCTCCTGCTTCTCTTCCTTTAGGATCCCTTGTGTGTGTGGAGATGAGATTTTTAGCAGACAACCAAAAAATTGGTTCTTGTATGTGATGCTCTTCCCAACATAATTGTGGCACCCATTCTTTAATATTAAGTAAACACATCCTGAAAAATCTGCGGGGAAAACAAAACAAAACAAAATAAAACAAAAAAACGTTAAAAAAAACCAAACCAAAACCCAGGACAAAAAGATAGAAAAGACATAAGTGAGTGAAGAATGCAAACTGTAAATGTAACCCAGGAACCTTGAAGAGTGTAGTATACAAGTTAGTATAGCCTTGGACAACTCAAACTTTTGTATTTAGCATTTATATAGTCAATAACCTCAATTGACATTGACCTTGGGAGCAAAATGGGGCAATATTTTCACTTGGGTGAACTGTTATTGGAGAGTTTCTCTAGTGTATTAGGCACAAACATGCATTCCATCAACATCAAGTGCATGCTACCTTTTTCATCAATTTTCTTTTATTTTGTGCTAACATTGTTATTGTGGTCAGTACAGGGAAAAAAAATTACTTTTTCTGAGCATTGACTTCATCTCTGGCATAATACTATTGAAATCAACAGACTTTGCTGTGTTTTTTCTTTGCAGGAAACTCTGGACATTTATTTTACCAGTAATAAAATAGATCATATCACTAAAAAAAAAAAAAAAAAATTTACTTTACTGTTATTCTTTTTAGATTGTAAGATTAATTTATTTTTAATTTTCAGGAGTGAATCTCCAGTTTGAAAGCTTCTAAGTGCAGTCTGAAATGTTATAGATAAATGTTACTAAGACACATATTCAGCTGTTCTGCCAATGAGAAGGAGCATTGATGGAATGTCTGAACATACATGACTTTTACTGTCAAAACAAGTGAGTGACAGCAGTGGTACTGTGTGGTACACCCAAACAGCCACATACATCAGTAGGTAGGAGTTAAGAGAGGCCAGACAAACCAGGAAGACGGTTGCTGTGTTGCAGATTACACAACTGAATTTGCTCAGCCTGCTCTACCAGGAAGGGTAGAAGTTTGTTTTGAGCCTGCTGTTAGAACTTATGTCTAGAATATGTTGAAATTGTAACCAGACCTTTTGATTGCTCTTAAGACCTAAGATTTCATTTCAAGAGTCCACTTCATTCCAGGAAAAAATGTTCATGCCCACAGAAATTAGTTCCCCTGCAGTGCTGCTTCAGCTACACGTGGAAATGGCTGAGAATAAACATTATCTGCTTCTTTTCTTCTGAAACGTTTTATCTGCCCGCCACCCTCCTTAAAGCCAGAAGAAAAAAAAAAAAAGGAAAACAGTGTTACTTAACTTACTGGAATTAAGGTAAAGATAGATTCTGGTAAAGGGAAAAAAGAAAGGTCATGTCTAACTGGACCAGTTGTCCATGTTTTACTCAAATTAGGTTTACTAACTCCATCCTGTCTTGCATGTGGACAGATGCAACTGACCATACTCATTTAGGTTGTGTTTAAGTATTTACCAGTTAGCATTTCAGGAAAGCACCACTCAAATCAAATGTTTGTATATCTTGATGTAAAGAGAAAAAAAAGAAATAGAAAAGTAAAATAAAACAACAAAAAAAAAAGAAACTATGGGGATGAGATATTGTGATCCAAAAAAAAAAAAAAAGCTATAGCTTTCCAGCATATACTATTGAATCTAACAAGGAGAAAGTCAATGTATGTCAAATTTGTAGAGATTAGGTTAATGTTCCAATTTACTTTTCATATTTTGGAGACATCCACAGGCATCAGGAAAAGGCACTTTCATTCTGTGTAGACTTATGCCTTAGAGCTGTCTCCCCCACAACTGCAAAATAGAATGGTATTCTTTATCTTGATCAGAATGAGTTTTATACTCATGGGAATGTTGTCAGCATGGGCTTCTTTTCTGATTTTAAGACTGATAACTGACTATTTTCTGCAGCAGCTTCGATATCTCCACAAAAGTAATTATATGCCTTTACATCTCCAAGAAAACTCTATTACAGGTTTTACTTTAGTGAAGCTAACTCAGAAACAATAAAAAAATAGAAATACCAGCACACTTCAAGGTCCCACAATGAATATAATTCATCATAATTTGAAAACATTCAGGTAGGTTTTCACACATTGGATTTTGGGTAATAAGAATTTAGGGTAAGGAGAGACAGAAACTATGCAATCCATAGATAACTGTGAGGTATAGAACAAGTGTGGGACAACTAGCAAACTAGCTATTTGGAAATTATAAGCATGGCAAATTAAAAATGAAGTTATATCCCTTAGGTGAAAAAAATATTTTTACAATACCCTTGTATATCTCCTTCCCTCAGACAGGTATTGCTTTATTTGACCAAGCAAGGGTTCTATTTGCCTCTTCTGAAGAAGTTTCACATTTCCCATTTTTATCTCATGTGTCTTATTGTTAGTTTATGTCCATAATACGTCTACTAATGGCCAGATCAGTTTGATGATACTTAGTGATTTAATTGTCACAAACCTAGATACAAGAGGCATCGTGGTCCTGATACCCTTTTCAGGCAGTCACGGTATCTCAAGCATACTGAAGTTCCATGTTTTGTGGATTTGCTATGATGATATATGTTGCTCCTGTGCTTTCTCGTGAGCACTAAAGAGAAAAGCAGAAAAGAAAAAAAAAAAAAAAAAAAAAGAATAGTCTCTCTGTAATTTCCTTTCATAGGAAGTAGAATATTTTGGTAAACATCTGTTCCATAGTCAAAGCTAATTTTATTAACCCTCTCTTTAAAACACTTGCCTCACAGTCTTTATATTTGTGTACTGTTTCTCCAAGTTCTTTCTTCTTTTGATGTTGTCTCTTCCAGAACCCTCTCTATTCTTTTTCCTGTCTTTGGTCAACTTTTTTATTATTTTATTCTTGCTCTCCCTTTATTTCTCTGAATTTACTACTCACAAGCATATCACTGGGGGAAAAAAAAGAAACAAAGGCCAAAACCAAAAAAAGAAGCCTTGGTGTTGCTATCACCACTGCATAAGAAAAGAATAAGAGCAACAAAGAGATACTGTTTTCCTTCACTTTCCGTATTATAATTTTTCCATATTATTAGGATTATTAGTAGATTCTACCACCATCTACTCAAGCAATACATAGAACAACGTTTTTATTTTCTAATTCAGAAAGTAAGGACAAAAGCAAATAACAAAAAAGCTCAGTAGGAGCCTGGCAGGATCCAGTTTAGGTATGTACTTGCAGTTTTGAGAAGGGTTCCCATATATTTGGACTTCTTATTGGCTTAGTTTATGCCCCAAGTCCAAGAGATTATGCCTATGTACACTGTATTGGATTTGCTGGGCGGTGGGGGCGAGTAGGATACAGGGGTGACTTCTGTGCGAAGCTACTAGAAGCTTCCCCTATGTCTGACAGAGGTAATACCAGCTGGCTCCAAGATGGACCTGCTGCTGGACAAGGCTGATCTTGATAGCGACTGTGGTGACACCTCTGGGATAATATATATAAGAAGGGGAAAAGTTGCTCCACAATAGCAATTGTAGCTGGAGAAAGAAGTGAGAATATGTGACAGAAACAACTCTGCAGACTCAAAGATCAGTGAAGAAGGAGGGGGAGGAGGTGCTCCAGGCACTGGAGCAGAGATTGCCCTGCAGCCTGTGGTGAAGAGGCAGGCTGTTCCTCTGCAGCCCATGGAGGTTAATGGTAAAGCAGATATCCACCTGCAGCCAGTGGAGGACCCCACACCAGAGCAAGTGGTAACTTGAAGAGGCTGTGACCCCATAGGAAGCCAGCGCTGGAGCAGGCTCCTGGCAGGACCTGTGGACCTGTGGAGAAAAGAGCACACACTGGACACACTGGAACAGTATTGCTGGCAGGACTTGTGAACCCATGAGGGACCCACGCTGGAGCAGTTTGTTCCTGAAGGACTGCACCCCATGGAAAGGACCCATGCTGGAGCAGTTCATAAAGAACTGCAGCCCGTGGGAAGGACTCATATTGGAGAAGTTCATGGAGGACTGTCTCCTATGGGAAGGAGCCCATGCTGGAGTAGGGGAAGACTGTCAGGAGGAAGGAGTGGCAGAGAAAACATGTAATGAACTGACTGCAACCCCCATTCTGCTTCCCCCTGTAATGCTTGGGGGGAGGAGGTAGAGAAAATCAGGAGTGAAGTTGAGCCCAGAAAAGAAGGGGTAGGGGAAAGGCATTTTAGGATTTAATTTTTATTTCTCATTACCCTATTCTGATTTGATTGGTAATAAATTAAATTAATTTCTCCAAGTTGACTCTGTTTTTCCCATGATGATAATTGGTGAGTGATCTTTTCCTGTCCTAATCTCGCCCCATGAGCCTTTGGTTATATATTCTCTCCACCATCTAGCTGAGGAAGGGAAGTGATAGTGCTGCTTTGGTGGCCAACTGGCATCCAGCCAGGGTCAACCCACGATACCTCCCCACTCCATCTTTCCCATCATTGTAAAACCTGACAGGAGCTGCAGCAATTAGTGATTTTCAGTTCTTGGGTTCTCACTCCCTAATAACCTTAGACATGGCAGAAGCTTCTCAAGCAGAGAGATGATCTCCATCAATGAGTTATCAACAAGAGCTCCCAGACCTCACAAACTCTGGACTCACCCTGAGCCAGGGGTTCCTCATAGTTGCAGAACAAGGATCTCTCCTATCTATCTATATTTTAACAGTGACAAAACAGACTGTATCAAGTTTTCATCCATTAGGTTAGGAAAAATTCTGTGGACATCCTAAAAAAATATCTGTTTACATGTGTCTGTAGCTATAAGGTACTGATCCCTCCTTACACTAGACTTTTTGCATCTGTGCTTTAGGAAATGGAAATAGTGTCCTATGATTTAGCTGGCAAGGGATTTTTGAAGATAGCTGTGTGACTTGGGATCATAAAAATACCAGAGAAAATTATTCGTATTAATACAACTAGAAGCTGCAAAAGACTTCTGCTCCTAAAATGCACATTGCTTTTGAAAATTCCTGTGAAATACAGTCATTAAAAGAAGGAGAGGAGAGTTTAATGTCTTGTTAAAACAAGCTTTGGTAGAATTGACAATCTACTCTTAAAGAGAGACACAGTAAGAAGAGAGATGCTTCAGCTGATAATAACTAATTCCACTGAAACCATTGACATTCTAATAGTAAGAGGATTTTTTTTTTTAATTCTTTCCATTTCTTCTGTTTTCTGTCATTCTGTTCATTAAAGTCTACACAATTCTCTTGTCTATACCAAATAATTTGGAGCACAGCAGCATCTGTCCAAGCACTGAATCTTTAGACAAAAAGCATCTTGTTAGCATTACTCTGTGCATGCACAAAGCCCTGCACAATTTGGGCACATCCCTTAACTCAGGCTGCAATATACTGCCACAGACTTGGTAAGAAGTGATGGCATTTTGTGAAAAGCTGTAACAACAAACTGCAAAGAGTTAATCTGGCAAATAAGCTCTTGTTACTGGTGCTAGACTTAGGTTGGACATGCATTTATAGGACTGTGAACATAATCCTTGGCACACGGCTTTCAAAGAAAAGCAAACAACTTAAAAAAAAAAAAAAAAACCACAACTCCCTGATGGAATTAATTTTGCCTAACTCTTTATATCTGTATGGCAGACTGCAAATAAGTTTGCCTTTGGGGGTGCTGAAGAGAAATAGATACTTTTAATATGTGACTTATTACACCCTGAAGTAGGCATCCAAATTGACTGTTTCCAGGTAATGTTTGCTTCTCTTCAACTGCTGCAACAGAGCATATTACAGATCCTAAAGCTAGGTGAGATAAATCCCTCTGTCTAATTCCACACAGACATATGGAAGGGCATGGAAAGGAATGTAAAGTATTTGTTCAAATCACTACGGACAGCCATTATTCATTAATACATGTATAAAGCTTTTTTTTTTAATTATTATTCCTTAAATATCTTAGTCTGGTTAAACTGCAACAGCCTTAGGTGACTGAAGTAGTGCTACCTAAATTAACTCCAAGCATATTATAGTAAGAAAATCCAAGTGAATGAATTGTTTCCTAGTGTTCTGCAAAACCAGATATCCTCTGTTGATTACTTATCTTAATGGAAATGAGGTTACTAGAGTACCGCAAAACTACTTGCTTTGAATTAAATATCTTTGGTACATTATATAATTTATTAGTCTTGAATGTTCTGTAGTTTCTCATTGTGATCTACATATGAGGAAAACAATCTCATAATATTTTGAATCTGCAGTATATGTGGTCAATATTAAAATACAGGAACATGTTTAGAGACATAGATGAATGAAGGGTGGGAAACAGTGTAACTGGTTTAAACCAAACTTGTTAATACAGTGTGGTGAGTAATGCATGCTCCACATCATAGCTTAACATCATAGGAGTAATGGAGGCCTGGTGGCTGTGCAGCCCTGACATCTGGACTGTGGTTTCATCCATCCCCGGATGTGTTTTTTACAGATTTCAGTGGGTTTTTTTTAGATCTCACATGTTAGTATTTAGTAGGAAGAGATACTTCTAAATAGTAAAACTCCCAATGCACAGATGGTATTAGAAACACATTAATATTTTAAGTAATGCACTGGTCCTAAAACTGAAGTAGTAAAAAAAAAAAAAATTCTCTGCAAACAGTTTTATTGCTTTCTTTTCCTGTTGCTTTTATGTTGTGGGAAACACATATACCAAAGTAATTAGGAAATGGCAAAGTTTCAAAACTGTTATGAAATATGCTGGTAAACAGAACAGAGAAACCTGAATATTCTGAAAATAAATACACTGAAACAACAGCAGATAATGCAAATAGGTAAAAATACTAAGTATGCATTTGCCAGGGAATGGCATCCGAATGGGAAGGAAATCTTACCTTTTTGGCTCCATTTTCTTTAATCTATCTCTTTTGTATTTTACTTTCCTTCTGTTTCTTCAGGGATTGTTGTTTTGTTTTTTTTTTTTCACAGAATGCTATAAGAAAGTATGCCACAATTCATGTAAATTAGGTTTTTGCTGATTTGCTGCTGTATGTTGTGTATTTTGTGTATTACAGTCATTAGGTTTCCATGCTAATATGCTACCTATAAAAATTCTGTTACTTTTAAAATAAATAGAATAAAGCATATTAGACAATAGTGCTGTATTTCATCAAGCATATTTAACATGGTTATAACAAGAACTGCTGAATTAAAACAAAAGTAAAGCTGCTAGTACAAACTTCACATACACAAGTAGCACTTTAAATGCAGACATATGCAATTGCTTACAATTAAATGAACTCTTATGAAGAAGGGATTGTAAAATCAGCATGCTTTGCTGTAAGAATAGTGTTTGCCAGAGAATGCTCAAAGAGAAGGTACATATAGGGGAAGGTGCAGTATATAATTTCACCATGGCCAGTTATCTTGTTGCCCTGCTGCATCACTTTAGAAGTGGTTAACCACAAAAAGATATTGGTAAATAATTGTCTCTGCATGAACAGGAATACAGTTTTGGAAAGTATATTGTCTTATTCCTTTCAGATCTTGCTCATAGTTGTTCCTTTTCACAATGTATGCCCCTTCCTTGGTCCATAAATAGTCAGAAAAAGCCTGAAGATACTTGGGTGCAGATTGGTTTCATACTGAAAAGTAGATAGGGTCTAATTCTCACAGCTGGGTGATAGAGCTGCAAGGAGACTAACAGAGGAGGGAGGAACTGATCAGGCATTCAGCACCTGTTATCTGACTCACTGGCATCTTTAGAGGCCTTATCTGAGCACACTGAAGTAATAGTAATTCCAAAGCTCTTCTGCTCACACTGTCATTGCATTGGTCATCTGTTATTAAGCTTTCCAGCATCTGTTATCTAGTAGTGGATGGGGTGTTCATGAGACTGGGTGAGAGCACATTCTTGTCCTTACTCAGCTCAGCTTTAACCATGCCGTTTCTCAGCTCAAAATGAGAAAAAGTCCTGGAATTTAGTGTCTGAGCCTTTTGAAATTGCCTTCCATATAAACTAAATATAAACTACACTGTTCCAGGACAAAATGATGCTGAGAATCTCAGCTATTATGCACTGGGTGTCTGCTTTCTTGAATACCTATAGAAATTTTATAACCTCCTGTCAGACCTGCCATTGGAATAATCAAGAATTCCCATTCGGAAAGATTTGTTTGTCCTTAGTGGCTGGAGCACATTAGCTTCAAGGTCGCCAGGTGTCTCCCGTCCAGTTCTGTATTAGATGCTCTCTATTCTGATTTGTGAAGTGGAGTAGAAATAAGGAAGTTAAAAAAACAAATCTGTGCTGTGATTGCATTATTTACCACAGAAATAGAATACAGTTTTTTGTTGTTTTTTTTTTTTTTTTCTCATGTGTAGTAAATTGTTGACTCTGCTTCATTCAGCCTTCAGAGACTGATACATGAGTTCTAGGGTGATCCAGGCATTTTCACCACTAAATAGAACATTAGACTCTTCTACATCTTTCTTGGATATCCCCCCCGACTCCCAGTGCCACAAAGCACCGAATCTACAAGTCATTGTTACGTTTCAAGTAACAGAGAAACCTTCATGGAGCCATTAGACGCTAATTAGGAGTAAGTAATAAACGATGCAGAACCAGGGAATTCTCATATATACTAACCCCCTGGAAAAATTAGCGGGACGTCATAAAAAATAGTGTCTCACACTGAAGAAAAATAGATGCCTTGTTACAGAAGAAAACAATGACTTTCAGGAATAACTTTTGTCTGGTTTTAATTCAAAGAAAAGAAAGAATAAATGCATGTTAGATAACATAAAGACAAGAACAAAGAAATATCTCAGAGAGAAAAGGAGTAACAGAAAGAAAATGTGTCAGTTAATAAATGAAGAAGTTGAAATTAATGCTGAGTAAATGATGGCCTGGATGCTGATCCTTTTTTCTTTTCCTTAAATAATCTGTCTTCAGCAGGGAAACTAAGAAAAATGTCGATATGATTAGGAATACCATGAAGATTTATTACAATGAAGATGGGAGATGTGAGCATAGGCAGCACTTGGGAAAGATTAGCATATAAACATCCATCTATCTGAAAAGAATCATGGACCAGACTTCTGAAGGAACCCACTATTTACAGTTGCAATTTATGTGCTTGGACATTTAACAGACTATGACCCTATCAACCCAGTTATGTGAATAACCAAGTATCTTGATGTTCAGCATACATGCACCACAATGAGATCAACTGCCTCAGATCACTGAACTCCTTTGAAAAGATGAACATTTCATGCAGGTGAAAAAAATAGGACTTTAATTGTCTTTGAAAATCTGGCTTTTGGAGGATAATTTGAAGTTTATGAATAGTGAATTAATACCCTTGTCAAGAATTTCAACTTTAAAACTAGATGATGAAGAGACAACAAAAAATGCATTTTAAATTTAACAAAGCATTTGTTTAAGTGTTACAGCTGGAAACCTTTATTCTCTCTCTCATATGTGGCCAGGAAGTTTTGGAAAAAAAAAAGGTTTTATGACAGGGATGTCCAAAGGTATATTGACAGCTATCCTAATGTTCTTGAATGCCACTGACAACTTAGGAGCCAAAGTCAAGTGTTGCAAAGAAAGATGGAAATATCTAAGCAGCTTGAGAATACCTTAATAAAACTTGTTAACTCTGATATTATAGAGCAAATGACAAGATTGCATATCCAGGTCTGTTAAATGCATGTATTCTGGAATATAGTTTCTGAACTGTACCAAATCTATCCTTTCATTCTATCTCTTAATGCTTCATTCAGTCCTTAAGTATACATAACCACCATGCAAGTATGTATACATGTACACATAGACATACACAGACATACACATACATGCACGTATACATAAACATTTTCAGTTTCAACATCTTTTACTCCTACCTATTGACAAACAGCAGTACGTCACAAATATTTTTGCAACTTGAAAAAGAATAACAGAATGGATCTCTCAGATGTTGGGTTTGATGTTGACTTTCAAACATCTGCAATTATGAATCTTAATGTCTCTCCAAAATGGCTGAAGGATGACAACAAAATGGTTCCAGTGTCCAGGAAACAATTTCAGAGGGTTTATAAGCACAAGCCTGCACAGCTCTTACATGGCAGCACCATTTCCTTTCTGGTGTTAAGCCCGATCAAAACATAGACAGAAAAAATGCATAATTATCCAAGCCCATTTATCTAGATACAGTTAGGTACCCCTGGAGGGTTTGTACCTACAGACCTGAGACAAACTGTGCTATGTCCTCAACTACCAGGAACAATGAAGTAGTAACAAAACTGCCACTCAATAAATAATTCAGCTTTATTTTATGAATTTCTGATTCTCTCACTATCAAAGAAAAATGAAGGTGAACTGAAAAGAATTCACAGAATAACTAAAAAGTTTTCAGTTTTCTCCTGAAAGGAGATTAAGTAACCACAGTTAAACTAAATATGTATACAATTGCTTCATTAAGCAAAAAATAAGAGGGCATAATTACAATATTTAGATGGTTTTATACCATTAACAGAAACATTTAGAACAGTATTCCATAGTAAAAGAAAGTATGTCTTAAAGAAATAGAGTGGATTAAGAAAAGGTAAAAAAAAAAAAAAAAAAAAGAACAGTATAAAGGAGATCTTCTGTTGCAATAAGGTCTATTAGCCAGGGGACTGTTTTTTAATGATAAAACTTCCATTACTTGCTAATACCAGGTAGACAAAGAAACTGAATACTAAGTGGAATATATTAAACTAATTCAAGGTTCAGTTGTGCCACACTCAGTCATATTGCTGATTTAGTAACAGGCGGATGGACTGGATGACAGTAACAAATTTCAGGCACTTTAATAATTACCACTTTGGCATTCGGTTATGAGATTATCTAATACTGTGTGGATACTCATATGCTACAAGAACTTGAAAGGGCTTTCTGATATTTGTCTAGGGTTTTGCTTTTTTACCATGAAAATCAAGCTGGTTACAGACAATTTTGAACATGCCAAGACACTGAAATTTTGAAAAGAAAGTAAAGTCATCCATTCAATTGTCTTAAATGAAAAGAAAAGAGAAAAAAAGAAAAAAAAAAAGAATTCATATGTTAGAGTATGATTAGCAGATACTAAATAACTATAACAGGAAAGCAAAAATCTTCTGAGAAAGGGAATATGGAGGTTCAGCTATAATAAGTATAATTATATACTTATTATATATAAGTATATAATCACTTTCAGCTGAAACCATTCTAGGATACTGTTTTGATTCATTTTTCTGGTAGTATACCTACACTGCAGCAGTAACTTCAGCATAGAATATTAGAATTATAGCATAGAATATTTGAGATGCACTCACAATTCACTTGAAAATGACACCTACTGCAGAATTCAGCTTTTCATTTCCTAAGTGAAGTGAAATATTGCATGCATTACCCTTGGTTTCTTGTTTATCACAGAATCACAGAATCACAGAATTTCAGAGTTGGAAGTGATCTCTAGAGATCATCTAGTCCAACTCCCCTGCTAAAGCAGGATTGCCCAGAGCACATTACTCAGGACTGCATCCAGGCGGGTTTTGAAGATCTCCAGAGAAGGAGACTCCACAACGAAGAGTGTGGCTCCCTCCTCCTTCAACCCACCCTTTAGATATTTGTAAGTAGTAATAAGGTCTCCCCTCAGCCTTCTTTTCTCCAGGCTAAAGAGTCCCAGCTCTCTCAGCCTTTCCTCATAAGGGAGATGCTCCAATCCCTCAATCATCTTGGTTGCCCTTCGCTGGACTCTCTCCAGCAGTTCCCTGTCCCTCTTGAACTGGGGAGCCCAAAACTGGACACAGTATTCCAGTTGTGGCCTCACCAGTGCCGAGTAGAGGGGGAGAATGACCTCCCTCGACCTACTGGACACACTCTTCCCTTTGCAGCCCAGGATTCCATTGGCCTTTTTGGCAGCAAGGGCACACTGCTGGCTCATTGACAATTTACTATCTACCAGGACCCCCAAATCCTTCTCCTCAGAGCTAGTTCCCAGCAGGTCCACCCCTAACCTGCACTGCTGCCTAGCATTTTTCCTCCCCAGGTGCAGGACCCTGCACTTGCTTATGTTGAACCTCATTAGGTTCCTATCTGCCCAGCTCACCAGCCTGTCCAGGTCCTGCTGGATGGCAGCGCGGCCCTCTGGAGAGTCAGCCACCCCTCCCAGTTTGGTATCATCAGCAAACTTGCTGAGGATACACTCTGTCCCCTCATCCGGGTCATTAATGAATATATTAAAAAAATTGGACCAAGTGTCGACCCCTGGGGGACACCACTGGTTACAGGCCTCCAGCTAGACTTCATGCCACTGATCACAACCCTCTGAGTCCTGTCACACAGCCAGCTCTCAATCCACCTCACTGTCACCTCATCTAACCCGCACTTCTCAGCTTCCTAATGAGGATGTTATGGGAGACAGTGTCAAAAGCCTTGCTAAAGTCAAGGTAGATCACTACACACATTTCATAGACTTCTGCTTCTGAAGTCCCACATGAAGTGACATGTGACTTCCAGATAGACTAATCCTCACCATTTTATTTACTGTTATCTCTGAGCAGCTTCCCAACATTCTTCATGACTTCTCCTAAAACAATAATTCTGAGTGAATATGGATGAAAGTTCCTGATGAAAAAAGATTTCTGAGATTATCACTGTGTACCATTTGTTTTAGGTGCTGTATTCTGGAATTCATGTTTCACAGAACATGAGTCTAAAGAATGGAAAATAGAAATGAAGCAGTGATGCTAATAGCAGAGTTTTCAACCAGTTTTCCACCTTAAATATTTTTTGAAGGTTGTTTTTAAATAAGACAAAGGGCAGAAGCTGATTTTCACAGAATCATGGAAAGATTGAGGTTGGAAGGGACCTCTGAAGGTCACCATCTGGTTCAACACTCCTTCTCAATCAGGGCCACCTATAGCTAGTTGCCCAGGACCATGTCCAGTCAGCTTTTGAACATCTTGAAGGATAGAGACTCCACAACCTCCCTGGGAAACCTGTGTCAGTGCTTAGTCATCCTCACAGTAAAAAAGGGTTTCCTCAAATTCAGATAGAGCCTCCTGTGTTTCCCTTTGTGCCCATTGCCTCTGGTCCTGTCACTGGGCATGACCAAGGAAAGCCTGGCTCTGTCCTCTTTGCACCCTGCCTTTAGAAATATAAATATTTTTATAAGATTCCCCTAAGCCTTTTGTTCTCTAGATTGAACAGTCCCAGCTCTCTCAGCATTTCCTCATAGGAGAGGTCATCCAGACCCTTAATCATCTTGTGGCCCTTTGCTGGGCTCTCTACAGTACACCCCTGTCTGTATTTATGTATTTTTTTTTTCTCCAGAAGCTGTCTGTTTCTGTAGGTGACTGTGTCTTTGAAAGAGTTCACCTCTACAGTGATATTTATAAAGAAAGAGAACTGCTAGATGAAGAGAGTTTTTGAAAACAGTGTCTCAACTGGTACTTCCCAGCTACAACTCACCTATTTTATTTATTTTATTCTATACCATATATCCTGTCTTCCTTTTTTTTTTTTTGTTGCCCCCCCCCCGCAGCACCACTGGTGAGAAAAAGTATATGATACTCTTTATTTGTCCAAATCACATATCACATCTGCAAAGCTATTTAATATCATTATTTGGTTAATGATTTAATGATTTCTTTATTTGGGAAGTTAGTTCAGCAAGGAAGACAAAAAATGCATGAATCTGTGGATTTGTCACATCATCCAAACAAGGGATAGTCTGCTGTTCTGTTGTTCTTGAAGAATATTGTGGTTTTGACCGTTGCAGTCTCAGCTTTTAATTTACTTACTTTATGTCTATGCTTGTTCTCACTATTGATGCTGTCACATGCTCTCTACATTGTTCTTATCTGAGCCATGAAGCAAACATAATAGGCAACATTTTTCTTGATCTGTTTGCTTTTAATTTCAGAGGGCAAAAGCAGTGAATACTAATAACAACACAAAACCTTTATAGATAAAATAAATACTTCTTCCCATGTAAACATTATGGGAAACAAAACGATAATTCCCTGCAAATGTTATACAATCGTTTATAAGGCACAATGAGAAACTGTGCGGTTTAATGTGCCTTTGTAATTATGACTAGTCTGCATGTTCTGCAGTGAAATCACATGGAATTACAATATAAACTAAAATAACATCACCATTATTGAAGGCCAATGAAAACAGAAAGAAGGATTCATTTTTGTTTGTTTGTTTGCTTGCTATCAGAAAACAAATTCTGAACAAAAATATTGCATGATTACAACAGACTATATAGGTACTTCCCAAACTTTTCAATGCCTGCTATTTCATACCTGTAAGATAATTACAGTCTTAGATATCAGAAATTATTTTCTCTCATATGTGAATTAATAAAAGAGAGGATGTAATTCTTTATTACTGCAAATTTTTATGTTTAACTTGTATGTTTTACTGCAGTTCGGTTAATATTATTTTTGGTAACCTTTCTATTATCATCATCGTTATTATTGTCAGTTTGGTGCTTTGAAACGTATACCTCTTCTTACCACTAGATGGAACTAAAAAACCTTGTAATTTATCTTTTTTTCCTGTTACATAGATGCATACCAATTTCTTCGGGATAAAAGCCTGGAAACAGTCCAGAACTGGCACTTACCAAGTTAGGGAAGGGGATCTGAAGCACAGTAATTGCTACTTGGTGTAGCACTACTTGTTTCACTTGCAACTCTGCCAAAAAAGAAGATATTTCAAATATATTATAAATGTTGCACCTTCGTAGCAATGAAGTTAAAAATAAAACCAAGAAAAAATAAGCAAAACGAAACAAACAAAAAGAGCCCCAACCATTATAGCTTTCCAAACTGTAATAACTAAAAGTCAATATTGATTGATTCTCTAGGAGATACTTTGGAAATAAACCAAGGCAGAAGTATGTTCACTTTCAATATATCTGACATTTAACTGTAGAAAGGCTTGTTAAAAAAATGAAAACTTTTTTCTTTTTTTATTATATTTGTTTTATTCTGTGTATGTGGTGGGCTTACTCCTTTACAGATCCTCCAGAAACAAACGTTTACTCTTCTTCTGAAAAGATGTAAGCGTGCATGTATTTGAAGATGTCCCTGCTCATTTCAGCAGGGTTGGGCTAAATGACCTTTAAAGGTCCCTTCCAACCTAAACTATTCTATGATTCTGTGCTTTTAAAACTATTACTTTAATGATGTATTCAAATTTAAAAATGCATAGTATAATGTATTGGTTGCATTTGGTTTCAAGATCTATCACTTCTTCTTTTTCTGAAAGTTTATTACTGTAGCAGGATCATATCAATACACTGATGTAGCAGTTCGTGCACTCAGTTAAGCTGCATTTGAATCAGGTGTTAAAGTATTGTCCATGCTCAGCAAAAATTATTATTTTTTAAACCTTATAATTAGCATGATTTGTTTGATATACTTCTGCTCATTTGGATTACTTTAACCTAACCGCATTATCCCCATTTTAGACTAAATAGAAGTATTACTACTAATTAGAAACACTTCTTTCTCTCCTGACTAGTTGCTGACCTGTCAAGCTTTCTGTTAAAATTTTCAAAGAAATATTTTTTTCCCAGTCCTGTGCTGCATTATTCTATACGTATATTTTTTTTATACAAAGCAAAGCTGTAATAAATGCATAAGAAATGAAGGCTTTTTAGCATTGTTCTACAATTTCCAGGAACCTGAGTGTTTCTGCGTTTCAACTTGATAGCTGGAAGCTCAGTCATATGAATATCAACTCAATGTATTTTAATTATGTTGAGTGGTGTTTTCTTTGGCGCCTTTTTTTTTTTTTTTTTTTTTTTTTAGAGAGGTCGTATTAGGAATTTAGAAATGAGCCTATTGAACACCAAATGACCTATACGCAAGTGTTACAGACTATGCATGCCTGTTACCACTTTGGCTTACTGGTATCGTAGAAGAAAAGCCAGCAGAGAGTTTCAGTGAATTATATGCAAGTAAGCTTCCTGATACTTCTCACATTTATTTCACTGAAAACAGTTAACAGTTGTGGGTTGGGGTTTTTTTTGTTTGTTTTTTTTTTTGATGTTTTTTTTTTCCCCTTATCTCTATTGTTATCCGTTTTTCTTATTCGATTCCTTGACCTTTTCCTTGATCTGTCTCTGGCATAACAGTCACTTTAATTCTCTCTGAAATTCTTCACTTTCTGCAGTCTCCACCTAGATCTTGTCTTACAGAAATATGTCACATCCCTGGTGTTGCCAACATATATACAGAAGGGCAAAACACTGTGATAATTAAGTATTACAAACAAAAAACTGTGACTTATCATCAACTCCTACCTAGAAAAAAAAAAGTGCAGCTTTTTGTTCAACCTCATTTTTTTATTCTTAGTAAACTAGGATTCATGTTAAAAAAAAGATGAGTAAAATACTCTTTGTTTATTGTGGAGTTCTGAGGAGGAAGGGTAATATTGAAAGGGTAGGTAATAGCTTATGTTTGTACCCTAACAGCCTTACAGCAAGGTTTCTTTGACTTTTAAGTACCTTTAAGCTGCTAACTGCACAGAGCAGGTTCCTAGTTCTTTTTATTTTTTATAAAGCAGCCTGTGTGTCGCCAGCCTTCTGCAGCACCAGATGACAGTCTGCTAAAGGCTGTAAAAGAGCTGAAGACAGTATGCATGTTCTGTGAAATCCCTGAAAAAAAGATTAAGACGAGAAAGTAACTTCTTGTGGTTTCAGAAAGGGTGACAAAATAAAGTCTGTATGAGAAGGTGTGGTTTCTTCATTTTGTTCATGTATGCCCCACAGAGTTGGGAGGAGGCAAGGGGGCTTATGTGTTAAAGCTTCATGGCCTTCCTTCCTTTTTCTTTAGGATGAGCTCTGGAAAGAGACTATGTTGCTATAAAATAGTGGTGTAAAAAAAGAACCCATTCCAAAAGTGAATATGTGAATTGCTCTATAATTTTGTTGATGGGTTAAGTTACAGTAGAATTACCCTCCTTTTTCTGCCAAAATGGGAACTGCTCTTCAGGAGTGTCTCTATTAAACACTGCAGTGATTTTGTGTAGTATTTCATATTTTAGTACCTAAAAATACATCTAATTTTAGGACCTTAAAATACATCCACATGGTGCCCCAGAGGTTCTTGCTTTTGCTTTATACTATTTCATCTTCTAACTTCATATGGTAGAATAGCACTATCTGATTATTACTAAGCTTCAGACTTCTCAGGAAAGTTGACATACATCAGTATTGGATTATAGAATTTACTAGTACAATTGTACTAGTGTGCAAGGTATTTCAAACACTCTGGATACATACTGTGAGTTTACCTGATGTAAATCGAGTATCTTCATAGACTTAAAGGGGGCTAGTTATTTTTTACCAGCTGAGGATAGGACAAAAAACAAAGTAAATTTCATTTTTTTGGCAAGATTTTTATTCAGATTGTGATGTTTTAAGCATTTTTCCCAAGTGAAATCTTTAATGCTGTATCTGATTATACATTATTTTCAAAGTTACTGCATTAACAATGTTGCAGTTCATACTCTGATGACAAACAAATGGACAAGAATGCAAAACTGAAGTAAATACCCAGTTCTGAATGTACATTAAATTGCTCTTTACTTGTTCATCACTGTTATTTCAGTATCTTAGGTGTTGAACTATTGTCAGAAGCTGATTAGGAAATATTCTAAGACCTACCTCAGAAATAACATTTCGTGTTATATTTCGCACTCCAGTTTTTTTTTTACTTTTTTTTTTTTCATTCCAGCTTTTATTTAGTGACTGTCATTGTAGTAGTTGAAGTAGTACTCAAAGGGAGCACTTAATGACCAATTTTTGCAATTGTGTACCCTCTGTTTAAATAGCCTAAACTCAGTCAGTGAAAATAGTCTAATATTGTTAGGGCAGAGACAAACACATAACCACGTATCCAGGTTATATGCGGTGCTTTATTTCGAGGTGCCGGGAACCAGGGGTACTCACCCAAATCTGGCTCCAAAGACTGCCTCGCCATTTTATATTCTCGCCTCGGCATTTTATATTCTTTTGGCTACACAATCTCATACATATTCAATAAGTATTGCTACATTATCTAATACATATGCATTACAGATTACTTCATCCTATTGAGACATCAGCCTCTCTTATTGCACGTGCTCGTCTTCCCTCTAGTGGTCGTCGGTGGTTGTCCTGATGAAGTAAGAAGTCTTCCTCACCTTGTCCTTTTCACCTTATCCTTTTGACTCAATTCCAGCATCTGTTTTCTATCCAAGTTCCTCGATGTTCTGCTTGGCGTCTCTGGTATGCCGCTTATCTATTTCTTAGATACTTGAAACTATAAAACATATTCTTTCCCATCACCACTAATCACCATGGGCCTCAGCATGTCCAGACACCAAGGCCTCAACCTTCAAACCTTGCAAACACTCCCTAACCTTGCAAATGCTCCCTAATATAGTACAATTCACTACTTAACTGTTTCCTAACATTTTCTCTAACATTTCTAACATTTCCCCCCTTTGAAAATACTTCAATTACATACAAGTATTTTCACTAAAACTTAAGCTACTTCTCTATATGATGGTGGTGGAGTGTTACTTCTTTTAGCTGCAAATCATTAGGATATTCTCAAGCCACAGCCCCTACTAATCGGTGGGTCCACGCTCTATTCTTCCCGATTTCTGCTTTTATACAACGGAACACTAAGTACAACACGAGAAATATTACAACTATCACAATCGCCGTTTGCAACAATGAATAAACCCAGCCAGAAAGATGAAGGCCTAAATTATTAAACAATGCTCCAACACAATTTTGTGCGATCTCTTGCCTTTCTCGTTCAGCTTCATGTTCTATCTTAGTTAATTGAGAGATATCATTTTCAACATCTGCTGTTACGTTAG